>NC_051183.1:114102786-114239311 GCF_013339695.2 Rhipicephalus sanguineus
AATAAATGAAAAAATAATAAAAATGAAAAAAACTAAATATAGAAAAAAAAGAAGGAAAAACGGAAAAAAGAAAAATAATCAAAGCGGCGTATCGCTTTGATTACTGCTGGGCGAAATCACTGAACATTTCACGGTGTACACATGATTGCTTCAGGAGCTTCGCCCAAGCTCTTCAGCATTCACCCGTAGATATGCTGTAATTTTTTTTAAATGCGAAGCATTTCTTAGCGAACCTTTGGCACTTTCAGCGTTTCTATCTATCTATCTATCTATCTATCTATCTATCTATCTATCTATCTATCTATCTATCTATCTATCTATCTATCTATCTATCTATCTATCTATCTATCTATCTATCTATCTATCTATCTATCTATCTATCTAGCCGCCTACGTCTGCGTGCTCTCATGATCGCCTCCTTAACTTGGTATAGACAAAAATTGGCATGGGAGGGTAAGAGCTTTTATAGCAGTCTAATTAACATTACATTTGTATTCCTATGATTCAGCAAGCTATATTGAAGCTTTACTGACACCGATGGAACACATTAAGGAAAGTTACGTGTGATATTCACATGATTGCACCGTAAAGTAGTTTCGATAATAGACAGATTTAGTTGGGCGTCCGCAACAACGTACGGACGCAGCCTGCCAGCCATTTCCTATGGCAGGCTGCGTCCGTACGTTGTTGTGTACGCCCAACTAAATCTGTCTAATACTGACGTATGTACTCCAACGTGAGGGCCGACGTTACGTTGCACCATAAGTTACCCTATAAGCGCCAGTGCTGTCGACGTGCCTGGTAAGCCCACGAGGTGCACATAGCAAGTTCACTGACAAAAACACGTCGATACACCTCGTAACGCTTGGCTCAAAGCCATAAAGTACAGCATAGACGTACTCGCTGACAGCTTCGCATGAAACCGATTCCCACAATGCGTGGGATCTGCCGAATTTCTTTTTTCTTTCTACATTCCATGGACTTTATTTTGCGGCACCTTCTATGTAACACAAGTCTTGCGGCGACTATACCTTGTATAGTTCGACTTTAGATACATAAAACCGGGGTAAAGTACGCGAGAGTTCTTGTTTGGGCACATTGGTACTCAGCTATAAGTACGTTTAGTCTGCCTTTATGCATCACTAACATCAATGTAATCTGAGGAAATTGTTGAGCTGCACAGAAAAAAAAAATGTTTGCATAGGACGCGACTTTCCATAAGACTTGAGTTATCCGTGTCGTCACACGTACAAAATTTAAATTTTTCGTTAGCGTGATATAAGGCATGCTTTCAAGTGCCTGAGTGTCGCTATGTGCTTTTTAAATGCGAAGCACTTCTTAGCGAACTTCTGCGACTTTGAGCGTATCTATCTATCTATCTATCTAGCCGCCTACGACTTTGTGCTCTCTTGGCCGTTTCTTTAATAGGACGTATACCGAAATTGGTATGGCGTAACATGGCTTTATGACGAACATAAATGACATGCCATAACATGAAAATGATGATATCCATGTCATGAGCGACATGATTTAGATGCCACTGTCTTGGTGCTCTTGCGGCCGTTTCGTTAATTTCATATATGCCAAAATTGGTATGGCGTGACAAGAGTGTATGGCAAACATAAGCGACAGGTCCAAACGTGCAAATCATGACACGCATGTCATGTACAGCATGATTTACATTCCACGCTCATGGTGCGCTACCGGCCGTTTCGCTAGCTTCACATACACCAAAATTGGTATTGCGTGACGTGACTGTGTAACGAACACAAATAACACTAGTTAACATAAAAATCAGGACACGCATGTCATGGACAGCATGACTTACGTGCCACGCTCATAGTGCACTGGCGGCCGTTTCGCTAGCTTGATATGCAGCAAACTTGGTATCGCGCGACGTGACTGCGTGGTGAACACAGATACCAGGTGGTACCATGGAAATCATGACACGCATGTCATGCACAGCATGACTTACGTGCCACGCTCATGGTGCGCTCGTGGCTGTTTTGCTAGCTTGATATAGACCAAAAATGGCGTCTCGTGTCATTACTATGTGACGAACACAAATAACAGGAGTTAACATGAAAATCATGACACGCATGTTATGTAAAGCGTGACTTACGTGCCACGCTCATGGTGCGCTGGCGGCCGTTTCGCTAGCTTGATATACACCAAAATTGGTATTGCGCGACGTGACTGTCTGACGAACACAAATAACAGGATTGAACATGGAAATGGCATATATACCATGGCATATACCAGATTGTACACCCATGCATGTATGACAATCTCGCGATATACAGGGTGTTTCAAGAAATGTGCCCGGAAATACTCAAAAATCAGGAAGGTGTGATGTTTGTTCCACGCCTTCACAATTATTTCTTTTGTAGCCGCAGATAGCTAGAGACATCATTTGGTACACGATTTATGAAAGTTCGATTAATTAACTGTTTAATTAGTGGAGTTGGGCGGTTATATAAAATGGGAGAATTGAAGTTCTTTATGCGAAGAACCCATCACAGCTTTGAGATAAAGAAAAAGCGGCCTCTATTAACTATTGCAGCGTAATGAAATTCAACCAATTTCAACGGCGAAACCGAAACCGAACCACCGATGAGGGCAGCAAGCAGACGACCAGAATGATGTCACTGTTCAAGACAACGAGTACAGAGGTGTAGTTCTTCAGCGTTCGTTAATATATGTGCGCCATGCGTGCTATAATAGCAAGCGCAGCCCGCACACCAGCACAACGAAGTCGGTTGATGCTCGATATAACGACGCTCACTCATTCTGGACGTCTCAGAAGAATATGGCAGTTGAGCGCTCCCGCGTTTCGGTTTCGGTTTCGCCGCTGCATTTGGTTCAGCTTCATTACATCGCAATTATTACTAGAGGCCGCTTTTTCGAAACCTCAAAGCTGCAATGGGTTCTTCGCATGGAGGACTTGAATTCTCCCATTTGACATAACAGCCTAACTCGACTAATTGAAAAGTTAATTAATCTAACTTT
This sequence comes from Rhipicephalus sanguineus, assembly GCF_013339695.2. Classification (NCBI taxonomy): domain Eukaryota; kingdom Metazoa; phylum Arthropoda; class Arachnida; order Ixodida; family Ixodidae; genus Rhipicephalus; species Rhipicephalus sanguineus. Next base: position 114,105,796 of record NC_051183.1, read on the forward strand.
CATGATTAGTGCCCCAAATGATGTCTTTAGATGCCTTAACATGCCTGCGGCTACAAAATAAGTAATTGTGATGGCGTCGAACAAATATCGCATCTTTCTGATTTTGGAGTATTTTCGGACACATTTCTTGGAACACCCTGTATAGCGAACTAGATGTCACGACATGAATGACGTCATTACCCTCAACGACAAACAAGACGATGTATGCAGCTCTTTGCTGGCTGCTTCGCATTACATCGATTCCGACATTGCGTGGGATCTGCGGATTTTTTCATGCATGCCTGGTTCGCACTTTTTAAAAGTGGTCAACGGAAAGTGAACTTCTGGTTTTACGGGCTTTAACGTCCAGGTTTAGCAATGTCGACGTCTCTTTGAAACTGCATTACGGTGCACAGATGTGTGCGAGGTACATGCAGTGCGGTTTTCGGAGCGGCGATTGCCCAGATTTTTTGTGTTACCACTGGGTATAAATGAGGAGATCTGTACTTTCCTAATGCACGTTATCGCCGATCCTGCAGGTTTTTCTCATCATGGTGGTCAATCGGCAACTGCTGATGATAGACCCGGCACCTGTGTGTTACACACTACTGACTTCGGAAGGCATAATTCGTTTGGCTGCGGCTACCCCAGATCAGCAGAGGTCAAGAGCCTGAGAGAATTTGCCTCAGACAAAACACCGTGGGTGTAGACACTAGTAGGCCGAGAGCGGGGTAGCTGCTGGACCTTGCATACACAAGCAGGGCTTCTTGTTATGCTCTTCAAGTGTTAGCATGACATTTGCCATGCTGACATCGGTGAATGTGGTGCACTTCACCAAGAGTCTCCGTCACTGACCTTCATCTGACATGGAGCAGTCAGCTGCTACATTTATTGCAATGACACTTTCCATTGAAGCTGTGGCGTATATGTTGTTCTATTTTACAGCTTTCATTCGGACTGTTTAAAAGCTCTATTTTTATTTTATTTTATGACAACACATTTTTTCAAGTTACCGAAGTTGTGTAATGTAAAGATAGTTCTTGGGGGGTGTGCTGTTTAGCTTGCATGATGCAAGCACTAGAGATGTGCCATATTATGAAGCCACACACGTGGGAAGTATTCACCTTTGTCTTTTTTATGGCGATAGCATTTATGTGGATATTCCAAATACATTTTCGCTGTGGGCGTAGCCATCGTCGTGATGTTCCATAGAAAAGGCAAATCCATAGGATCAGCACGCGCGTCGTATGTTTTATGTGCAAGTGAAAGCGTGCGAATTCTGCCAATGATCTCTGCTCAAACGGAAAGGTCCCTGGCCGTGTCTGTCGCGCTTAAAGCGCGTGAGGAGGGGGGGTGCCTAAGAAAGGCTGAGTGGATCCAGCAGGCACTGCGCACTTTGTCCTGCCAGGCGTGGTCACCCGCGGTCACGGCCGCTATATCTTTAGAGGAAGTCAGCAGGGGGTTCTGGCTATTCTGCTCTTGGGGCGCAGTCTGCGATGAAGTCATAGACAGCGCAAAGGTCGCTTCGCTCTCTGCAATAACATGCCGTCTTTTCGCCAGCGTTTTGTGGAGTTTCGCCAGGTCGCATGCTAAAAAAAATCACACCATTTCCCGCTAAAGGGGACCATGAGGCGATGCGAAGCAGTGTTTCGGCATGTAGAGCCCGCATTTCAAAGGCGGAGTGGTGAGGGGAAAGGGGAGAGGGGAAGTGGAGAGGGGAAAGGGGAGGGCAGACGGGAAAGGGGAGGGAAGAGGAAATGGGAGGGGAGAGGAGGAGTGGAGAGGGTTGGGAAAGGGAAATGAGAGGGGGAAAGGGAAGGGAGAAAGGGAAGGCGAGAGGTGATGTGGAGAGGGAAAGGGGAGAGATGGAGTGGAGAGGGGAAGTGGAGAAGGTTTGCGCATGCGCAGTAAGGGTGGTCACGCCGCACACCACCACCACCACCACCGGATTGAACTCCGCTATCAGATGCTTCACATCTAAAAGTGAGCTGCTAGTCTTACCTCGTTATACCATTCCACTTTGTTGCTATTTCATTCATTACTTCGGACTTGCGGCGAAACTAACTTTTTTTAGCGTAATCGAAGGCTTTAACTTATAGCATTTTTGTCATAGCTTGACAGAAGCAGAAGGTGCAATTGTCAGTAGACAATTTTTAGCAATGCACCTACTCCCTGCTTCCCTCTACTCTCACAGAGTTGGGTGGCTGCAAACAAGTGCCATCATTTCGGTAACTGCGATGTACGTTAAGCAATGGCAGGTAAGGAACGTCAAAGAAAAAAGAAAAAAATCGACAAAAAGCGGCCACCACGTGCGAGTGAACCTTCTATCTCCGTCCTTCATCACACGGTCACCCTCGCCTCCTACATCGTATTCCTTCATTGGTGCGAAACGGAAAGAAAAAAATGCCTGCCCTACATCAAGTGGTGTCTACGGTCTCGTATGGCATTAGCCTGTGGCTGCTGCTTATTGACTGAAGATTTTTTTACTAAAACGGTACGTCCCTTGTGTCGTATAACGTCCATGCCACACTCACTGATAGCCTGTTCAATCGACCTCTGTGTAGGGAGCAGCCTTGGATGCTTCATTCAACTTACCTTTGAAGGCAATAAAAGCGGCGCGCGTTAGGCGGCAGTCACGTGGTCCTTTTTAAAAATTTTCACGCTTTAAATAAAGGCTTCAAAAGTTAATCACGGGAGTTATCTTAGCGTAGCTTAAAAATTTGCAGTGGCTTAGCTCGGCTATGCCAGGATATGCGGAGCGTTAGCAAATGTTCAGCTGATTATTCTTAGCTTTCTGGGTTGTCTAGGAGTATTAGCCTTCTTCTGTTCATTCTTCATACGCTGAACCGCTAAATGCCAGGCAACTACTTCGGGATGGGATGAGATAAGCTTCTCGGCTGTTCTGCGCCGTTGAGCAGCATTCTTGCTCTTATTCTCCATGGCGTTACCCACCTGCAAACGCCAGTGAGAGGCGCTATCAATCGGCTCCAGCACAGTGTCAGACGGCGACAGCACAGCGAAGGCGAATAGCTGCGCGCGCGCTGGCGCCAGTGTGTCTGCCGTAGCTACGACGTCACTCGTCTCGAATGCGCAGACCAGCAGCCGCGAGTCGCGCGCGGCGGTGGCGGAGTCTGCGCACGCGCTGGCGCCAATGTGTCTGCCGCGGCTACGACGCCAGTCCTCCCGAACGCGCAGATCAGCAGCGGCGAGTCGCACGCGGCGGTGGCGGAGAGCGCGTGAGATGCGGTGGCGGAGAGCGGTGAGCCAGCTGTGTGACAGCACTGATCCTCGCGCATGCGCAGCACGGCTCATGAGGATCCATGCGAAATCGGCTCCGGCTACGCAAGTGTAGCTAACGCTACAAAAATCCGACCAAGGTTTCTGAACGAGCACTACAACTTCTGTATTGAAGATTTTTCGCTAGAATTTCTACTTAGAAAGTGCATTAACCGATCTGTTTGATTACCAAGCTTGGCGGATGGAAAAAAAATCCTAACGTGCTCTATGTGGCTTAGAAGCTTGCTGCATCAATTTCAAACGCTTATTGGTAACGTTTTAATTTTTGAAATACTTTGTGGTAGTTACTTGAAACACCCTGAATTTCGCGATAGCATGGGAGCTGCACTAGATTTAAGATAAGATATATGACAACCATTTATGTGCAACAGCGATTTATGAAATGTCGTTTTAGTCGGCCGTTATCCAATAATGTTTTCGTCTATAACAGATAAAAGGTTTTTGTCTTACTACGTAGTATTGCCACATGCTGCTTTCGATATTTGCCGGGCCGAATTAAGGCAATTACGAGTGTACACTTGCGGGTCCGTCACTGGCCGCCTTAACACAAAAAATAAATCAGCTAGATCTGTGTTAAAGAGGACATATTTAGATAAATGCTAAGTTAGAAAGTATACACGAGGAAGAAATATCGAGACTGGGCAAAACGTCAGAAGAAAAATGACGGGGGAAGCCAAAGTGGTGTTTCGAGGGAGTCAGCATTGCATATTGTATGTACGTCAACGTGAAACAGGGGCAATGCATACGGACCTATCATTTTTAAAGTGGTGTATGCGTCGCGTCTTTACATTGCAGTGATGTACATACGAACTCTGAAAACTTCCTGCCTATTGTAGTATTAACTTTTTTCTCACGCGTATTGGAGAATATACTGTATAAGCACACGCACTTCTTCAATAAAAACATCAAGTAGTCTCACATACGCAACATAGATTTCATGTGTTAATTAATACGACAGCATTATTACGAATAGTTTTCAGAATTGGTCTACCCTTTCGGCCCTGGCGGTGTCAATTGACACCATCGCACATTTCCCCTAGCACCTCGGAAATGAAACCAAAAGTGCTCATTGTTGGGGGAATACTTCTTCAGTGATCCCCACTGCGATTGGCACCAAAATGGTGACATGCTTTTTGAGCTGGGAGCCGCAAAGAAGACGCTTTACCGAAGTCATGGGTGACGCTGAGGCTGGTCAGCTGAGGCGGGTAAGCGCCATTTTCGGGTCGACGTACCGAAGCTGTTTCCATGAGTATCGCACTGAAAAATGAGACGTGGTTCACATTTTGTGTACTCTAGTGAACAGCAGGAAAAATGATGCCATTTTTTTCATTTCACAACCGCTGAGCCCTGGTGACCTAATTTGATGTCATGCCTGTAAAATCCATTATTACTTGCACCACTGACTCAAGTTTTCGTTTGTGAGCTTCTGAGATCATAACAGTTGGGAAAACACGCACAAAAAAGTCCCCGACCAAAATAAAAAATGCAGGGCTGAAAGGGTTACCACCGAAATAGACAAACAAAAAATAGTTTCTGAGGCTTTGCGTGCAAAAACACGGTATGATTATGAGGCACGCCGTAGTGGAGGAGTCTGGAAATTTTGACCACCGGGAGTTCATTAACGTTCACTTAGTCCCAGTACAGAAGCGTCTTAGAATGTCGCCGCCTCCGCCAAATGCGACTGCCGCGGCCTGGATTCAAACTGCGACTTGCGCGTCAGCAGTCGAGCACCGTAACGCCACACGTGGCGCCTTGGCAAGGCAACCCGACGCCTGTTCGTCGATCCTAGAAAGTCCCTCGACGCCAAAAGTTGCGATGTATTGGAGCGGTGCGGATAGGGATTGTGAAGACCGAGATTCGAACACGGGTGAAACGATGCCAGAAAGGAATCAAATACAGTAAAAATTTGTTAATTTGACCCACGTTGATTCGGAAAATCGGATAATTCGGGCGCGTTGCCTGGTCCCGGAAAGCATAAGTATTGTTCAATGACATCAGGTTCTCGTTAATTCGATCATATTCGCAGCAACGCGGTTGATTCGGACTATCCTCGGAGCGCGCAGGCACGAAGCGCGCAAACGTGCTTCGCAAAAAAATGGAAAGGGCGTTCGCGAACAACCACAACGGCTGTGGGCTTTCAGAAAGTCCTGATTGCCCTCCACAATCTTACCACAATCACGTTGTTGGCGACCAAGTCTTCGGCGGCTGCGGCAAAGCCATTTCGTTTTGATATTACTCGGTGCGCACGAATGCGTGGGCTCTGTGATACCTTCGATAGCGACTGTGGTCATAGCTCTGACACTCAGTAGGCTCGATTTCGCCGCGTGCCTTAAGAAATGCGTAGTCGGCATGCATAATTGTGCGCTAGTGAGCCAGGTTTATTCAGCAGCAGATGCGGTGCTCGCTTGCTGCAATGTGATGAACGAACGAGCCGTTGCCGTCTATTTTTCCAACGAAAAACTTATCGTCACCCGCGTGGTGGTGTTAATGGTGGCGGTACGTAATAACGGATAGATTAAAGCATCTTTCCGCTTAAAGGGACACTGAAGCAGTTTTGAATTCGCGATTTTGTTGCAAATTCGGTATCTATGACCTCTTACAACATGCCTGCGAAGGTTTTTTTCGCGATGTTCGATTAAATAACGGCGCTATAAGCGAGCAAACTTTGGCCGAGGGAACGCCCTCCGGCGCGCTGAGGGCAGGGGCGGAGAGAGTCACGTGGGGTGGTGACGTCGGCATCGGGATCGCGGCGAGCCGCCGGTGCCTGTTTGCTTCGGTTTGTGCCTTCTTTCTGCTGCGATCTGCTGCCTAGCGAAGCATCAGTTGTGCCAGTTCGTAGGGATTTCTTGCCATTGCAGCGTTCTGTTCTTTCGATTGGAGATTTTCGCGTTCCGGCATTCGCTAGTTGTGTTTGTGCGGGGTTGAAGCGGACTCGCGATGCCGAATTACTGCGTGGCATATGGCTGCCGCAGCACTTACTGTCGCGATGTGGTCGCTTTTCATAAGTTTCCTCGGGATCAGAAGATGGCTGCAAAATGGGTCTCTGCAGTTAAAAGAAAATGCTTTAAACCTACGAGGTCAAGTGTGCTGTGCTCCAAACACTTCCGTGACAGCGACTACGTACGAAGCCCGTCTCTGATGCAGTCGTTGGGATTGACGATCAAGTGTGTGCGACTGAACAGCGACGCGGTTCCTTCTGTGTTTCCGCACCTGAGGGGGCCGTCGCCGCCACCACGACTTGCCTTCGCGAAAAGAAGAAAAACTGAGGTAAGGCTGTGAAACTACTTATGTGCCATAGCAGCGCGGAGTTTGTTGGTGAGCCCGCGCTTGCCGCAGCCGTGCTCAGGTCGCAGTGCTGCGTCGCTTCTGCGGCGGCGACGCTCACATTGAATCTCTAGGGAACGCGCGGATCGCGAGCCGTCGCGCAGATGCCGTCCTTCGGAGTTTTGCTCTATCTGGGACCCAGTGGGCGGCTATCTCACTGTAGCAGCGGCAGCTCGCGATCGCGCCTTAAAAATACGTGTCTTGATGGCCAACGAAAGTGACCGTGTCACACGGGCGCTTTCGTTAGATTCCGAGAGGGGTGATATTTATCGATCAAAATGCTGCTATACTATACGACAATCACTCATACGATGATGCAGACGACAACATATAATCGCTACCGTGTCATTCGATCACTGCCGAATGCCATCAGATCAAGCAAAATCGTAGTCCAAGGTTTCCGCGTAGCAGCGCTTGACCTAAATAAAGGCTTTCTCGATTTCGATCATTGCCTGTGTGACATGTTTGATAACAGAAAATACTTCCGAATGCGGATATTTTATGACAGATGTCAGGAAACGTACCGCTGGCCCCTCAAGTGTTCATGTCCCTAGCTTTCTTATTAGGATCTCGGCCTGTACAATATTGTTTTGCTGCTCACAATCTACACTGCTGAATGAGGCTCGTCATTGCAGTAGTGCTGAGATTTTTTTATGCAGACGGGCTACATATAAGTATATTGAAATTAAGGTGATGGTATTTTTATCACACTGCACAAAAAAAAAGAAATGCGGGACTGCAAAATAGTATCACAGACGATTATTTCATGAATGTTCAGGCATGTCTTGCTCTGTATGTATCTGTTCTTAGGTGAAAGCCTTCTCAAGTCTAGCTTTGGCATATTGAGCACCAGAATGAACACGTATTGCGTTCTTACAGATTCTTGCAGAATTGCTGGGCAGTGAAAATGAAGAAATGGAAGTGCCAGGCCCCAGTTCAAGTCAGAACGCTTCACCTGATAATTCAGCAGGTACGTACCAGCCAACTGTTCCATACAAAATTATATGGGCTGAGTCGTTCTGCATATGTTTCAAAATATCTTTTCTACTCACTGTTTCAGTGGACGCAACACTTGATGGTTGCCCAGATGATCATCCACAGGAGATACAAGGAGTGAGCACTTCCAATCCCCAAACTTCTGACCAGTGCGTACAAACAACTGTGCAGCGAACAACACGCAACAATGGTGTGCAGGCAGATATAAAGAAAAGCACAGCTTCACACTGCACCCAAGCAAAGCCTCAAACCATTTCAATAGGTACGTTCCTGTGAATCGAATTGGCTGTGCTTGTAACACAATGCATTTTGCACTTAAAGATCACAGGTCTAGAATATTTCGATTTCCGCGCATGATTGTAGCTCTACACTTTGCTGACATGCTTCATAGTTCATAGTGGATCAGTGGGGTTGCATATTTTGTTTGATTTCTCAGGTATACAGGTTGGTGGACCAGTCATGACAGATGCAAGTACACAGGTCAATATGAGCATACAGGAAGAGGAGTGTGAGGACATAATTCCAGATGACCTCTTTTGTAACGACCCAGATGATGACCCTGATTACAACCCTTTGGATGACCTTGATGAACTGCACGTTCTGCAAAGCTATGTTACGTAGTTTTGCATACTAGAATTACATAAAGAAGGATGCATGGCTTTGCCAGGACATATGTGGCTGTATTTGGAAAGTAATCAAAATATGTTCCATTTTTTTCTCAGGCCAGAAGAACTACACGAAACGCAAACATCTGGCCAAGAAGGAAGAATTTTCTTCGTTCAAGAAAAGTGTCTGCGTGATCTTCTGATTGTGTGCAGCATCTGCCTTGCTCCTCGTGCAGTGACCTTCACGTGTGAGGGAACGTTGGTGGAGGCTAACGGCCAGTGCCGGTCAGGCCATGCATTCTGCTGGCGCAACCAAGATGTGGAAAAACAGCAGCCAGTGCTCAACTTGCAACTTTGTGCAGCAGTGCTGTTTTCGGGAAACAACCCGACAGTTTCAATCAGAATGCTTTCGATGATGGGGGTACAAGTTGTGAGTGAGCGGACGTTTTTCTCCATTCAGCGCGTACACCTGTGGCCCGCCATTGGCAAAGTAAGCAAGGCAGTTGAGGATTTTTTTTGTTGTTTTTAGAAGAGGCACTCATTGCGCTGAAATTTTCCAGGTATATCAAGATGAGCAGGAGCTTTTGCTTTTAGATGCTCAGAAGAGAAAAGTGAAGCTTGCTGGGAATGGGCGAGCAGACTCGCCCGGTTATAGCGCGAAGTTTGGCACGTATTCATTGCTAGATGTGGAGAGCAACAAGATACTGCACTTTGAGGTCGTGCAGGTGTGTTATGACTTTACTATGACATTTTAACAAGTTCATGTTGTTTATTTTCTGAAGTGTTTATCACAAAAGTGCGTATTGAATTTGCAGTCCAATGAGGTTGGCGGCAGCTGTCGCATGGAGCTGGCTGGGCTACAGCGTGCCCTTGATTTCTTGGACGACAAGAATGTTGAAGTGTCCGTTCTGGTCACGGACCGCCATGCTCAAGTAAAGTGTTTCATGCAGAAACACAAGGAAGAAACCGAACACAAGTATGATGTGTGGCATATGGCAAAAGGTACCCTAATGAATTCTGTAAACGATTGACGCAGGCTTACTTGTGGCGACCTAATACAAATCAATGGTCACATTGTCTGTTTTAAATGTGCATTTCAGGGGTCAACAAGAAGCTGCAGACTGCAGCAAAACAAAGCGACTGCAAGGAGCTGCTACCATGGATAAAATCTATTACGAACCATATGTACTGGGCAGCAGCTTCTAGCCATAGAAACAAGGAACTAATCGTTCCAAAGTGGAAATCGCTTCTGAATCATGTTCAAGGCATTCATGAGCACGATGATGAGTTGTTTCCCTCGTGTCTGCATGGCGAGATTGAGCCGAGAGAATGGCTAAAAAACGGTGAGCAATGGCAAAGCAGCAAGAGTTGGGACTTATACATTTAAACTTAAAGGGCCAGTAAACAACCCCGATGTCCAAAAATTGAATGAAAAGAAATATGCGCACTTTTGCTATGTGAACATGCTGCCGCAAGAATTTTGCGAGTACGTGCTATAATAATGAAGTTACAGGGGTTAGAACATCCGTTTCAGCTGGTTTCAAATTTTCGCGCGGCCTTACTACCCTTCTCCGCCACATGGAGGAAAAGGCGTAGCCCGTCGTCGTGACTCCGCCCACTTCAGCAACGTGACACGACGTCAACAATTGACGTCATGGGCGAGCTCGATCAGTCGCAACGCATTTCCGCTTGCTGCGGCTCCTTGTTGTTTATTGTTTATATTGTCGCACGTGCTCCGTAACTTGACGGGCAATTTTCGGCTCTTCATGACAGTTCACAATGCAGCAGGAATGCGTGCTTGCTTTTCGAGACGTCGAAGGGGCGTGAGAGAAAAGCTTGGAGAACCCCGCTTGCCGCGCGAGCAAGCGCGACCCGTCCGAGCTACCGGAGATTCCCCTCTCCCCGCTCGATTTGCAGCCGGCAACTGAAGAACGCAGGCGAAGTGCGTGCAGGTGCTATGCAGTGCGAGGAATATAAGCGCGACAACTGCGTGGCCGAAACCGCATCACCGCAGGGCCAAAAAACAAGGCGCAGTTTCGTAGCGGTGGGTGGGAACAGGAACTGACGTTAACTTGACAATTGTTTGTTGAGACCTGGTTTAGACCAATCGACGAGCTCAGTGCTACGTCAACTCGGGGATCGCCGAGTTGACGTCACTGCACGTACGAGGAGGATTGGTCAGGCGTAGGAAAGAAGCGCGGGAATTGTTTTTAGGGGCGAAGCTCCTTAAGGCGGCACCCGTTCGTCCCTCGTAGTCGTCGTGGTCGTAGTAGTGAGTAACAAGTCTTACGCTTTGACCTCCAAGGTGGTGCCGGTGGGAGATTTCTCCTGTGCGTTGTTGAACAATAAAAAATTCGCAGCGTGCGCGTTAACTAAAAGCCGAATTCTTCTGTCTCTCATTCCCCATTAGCAGCCATTGGCATGTTCTAGTAGGAAACGTTAGTAGAAGTAGAAGTGTAAGTGTTAGCTAAAAGCCGACTTCTTCTGTCTCTCATTGCCATTAGCAGCCATTGTTTACCTCCAAGGTAGTGTCTGGTGAGATTTCTCCTGTGCGTGATTAATCAATAAAAATTTTGTTCAAAACGCCGTTGATTGATGAAATAAACCAACGAAAGACGCCAGATGTTTTGTAAAAGCAGAACGAAAGAACGCCAGATGTTTTTCTTAAAGTGTAGTAGTAGTACTTGTTTGTAGCCACCTCGCCCGTTCGTCAACGGGCGAGGTGGACCGGCAACGGCGCGAGGACCCTGCCGTACGAGAGTTAAATCACACTAAAAGACATACTTTGCGGGCGATACACTCTAGTGAGCTTTCAACTTTTCGTCTTAATGTACATGATAAAGAAATTATTTCTACGAAAAACGCAAGGCACACCTTGAGCAATATGTTTGGTTTTGGGACGCTAAATGGAACCATGAGGCGATGCGAAGCCGGAGCACTTGCACGATCGCGTTCCGTTGGCTTTCGTTGGGCATGCTACCGACCTCGCGTCGTGGAACGCGCGTCCTGTCTTCCCTCTAGCCTTGCCTTTAATTCGCACAGGGCGAGCGGGGAATGCGGTCGCTCTTGGCGCTCTTTCGCTCGGGAGCGGACTTCTTCCTTGCATTTCACCGATCACAAGTGATAATGAAGGGACCACGTAAACCAACAGTACAATAAAAGTTTGATGTTTAATATATACACGATGTTTCACACTCTTTATATTATGTACTGGGCGCATTTCACGGAAGAGTTTCACGGTTTACAGATGATTCCCTCCGTAGCTTCGCCCCACTCATCATCATTCACCCCGTGGATATGCTGTGATTTTTCGAAATGAAGGGTCTGCGCGGCGCGCAGCGCTGTAATATTCGGAAAACGTGATCGCCGCGGTCTACTGTACGGATTAGCGAGCTTGTTTGGCGGGTATAAAAAAAATGTCGCAGCCTGTTTACGGGCCCTTTAAATTTAAGAGCTTTTGTTACACAGAAACTCTGCTGATATATTACTATTAAAAAAGTGGACCTAAATAAGCAGACTGACATAACTTTTAAGATTGTAAGTTTTAGAGAACTTTTTATTCTTATAATAGACTGCTGCTAGAAGGCGGTCTGACGCAGAGAAACAAGGGGAACTTTAATTGGAATGCCAGTAGATTGATTTTCAATGCGTCCAGCTAACAAGACGATGCCCTTGTTTAACCTGCCCCATGATTACATGTAATTATTGAAATGACTGAACAAAAGCAAAATTACATATTAGAGCATTATAAAGAAATGTCGTCCCTCCATTGATGCTTTATGGCAAAATAGCTGTTTTGATGAGAGAAGGGGGGGCTTTAAGTGTAAGGTGATGCTGAAGGTCGAAGCATAGCAAAGCACCATAGCCACATGGTGTGATGTTCAAGAGTCAGTCCTAGGAAAATTCTTTTAGGTTTTTGGTGTGTTCATTTAATTTAGTTTTTTCTGGAGAAAAATGTCACAGCACCAGTTTACCACATTTATCACCATATTCAATTGTGCTATCCCATTGACAAAACCGGGCTTTTGAACATTTTTTGTCAGACTCGAGGGCACTGCAGAAACTCGAAGAGGTGGCCACTGCGAGAACCCTGCTGAAAGACATGCCACGGCTTTCCACCAGATACCAGACGTATGGACTTGAGGCGTTTCACAGCCTGCTGCTTCATTTTGCACCCAAGCTGTACCACTACCCATATGCTGGAATGAAGGCAAGGTATGAAGACGATGTTCCCCTATCAGAGCAGTTCACCATTTATTTGTTGTTTTCCTGACACTCTTCTTGTATTGGGAAGAGGCCAACTGCTTCAAACTTTTTGTGATTTGTCTTGTTACAGCCATTCTAAAGTACGTAATTTATTGTTACATTTATATTAGCTATGCCAACTTTTATTAACTGCAAATTGCACCTGGTCAAGGTCAGTTTTTGTAACTACAGAAATCAGACGCTGCTTTTCCTTGTGTGTTCATTCAGTTAAATGTACCTTTTTTTCAGGACACAACTTTCTGTGCTGCACTATAATGAGAATAGTGAGCGTGATCAAGCCTGCACAAAGGATGGCACTCCACGATGGCACATAAAGTACCCGAAAGCAGCTGGGGGTGAGCCTGTGGCCTGTCCCATAATGGAGGCAGCCAAACATGGTAAGTTTTCGTACTGTAATTTATTTTGCAGAAATGAAGGTGCTTGAATAATTATTTGCAGGCTACGTCCAAAACCTCCTGCAGGCAGTAACCACAGCAGCCATCAATGCACCTCCTGGATAAAAGGACAAGGCCACTCCTGAGACTCGATCACCACTCAGCAGCTCATTTAGTATTGTAAATAAGGACACAGAGGTAGCTAAGCGAATGAGTCGCTTCAATTGGCAGCGATGTAACCACGGCGAATAAGTATTTAATTGTTGTCTTGAGGCTTTAATCACAATGCATGCTTTTATTATCTACCATTATTTCTCACAGGTGTTTGTCAGACCTCCTGGGTCATAAGATCGTATAAAGTAGGAAAATTCTCATTTAAAGGAGTACTGACACGAATTTTAAATATTTTTGGGTTGTTGCTCTAAATGAAAACACAGGTGTGGAGAACCCTAAAAAGAGTGTCGTTGTGCCTGGGAATCTTATATTTGCTTGGTGGATCACATGCTGCAGTAAGGGTGGATTTACTCGTGTTGTTCAAATCCTGTGATTAGTGCACATTACGGGATGTTATTCATGGGGCTAAAAACGTGCATGCAGCTTCTTGACACAGTTGTTTCACTCTTGCCGCAATTTTATATTTGCTTGGTGCATCACATGCTGCAGTAAGGCTGGATTTACTCGTGTTGTTGAAATCTTGTGATTAGTGCACATTACGGGATGTTATTCATGGGGCTAAAAACGTGCATGCAGCTTCTTGACACAGTTGTTTCACTCTCGCCGCAATTTTATATTTGCTTGGTGCATCACATGCTGCAGTAAGGCTGGATTTACTCGTGTTGTTCAAATCTTGTGATTAGTGCACATTACGGGATGTTATTCATGGGGCTAAAAACGTGCATGCAGCTTCTTTGACACAGTTGTTTCACTCTTGCCGCAATTTTATATTTGCTTGGCGCATCACATGCTGCAGTAAGGCTGGATTTACTCGTGTTGTTCAAATCTTGTGATTAGTGCACATTACGGGATGTTATTCATGGGGCTAAAAACGTGCATGCAGCTTCTTGACACAGTTGTTTCACTCTTGCCGCAATTTTATATTTGCTTGGTGCATCACATGCTGCAGTAAGGCTGGATTTACTCGTGTTGTTCAAATCTTGTGATTAGTGCACATTACGGGATGTTATTCATGGGGCTAAAAACGTGCATGCAGCTTCTTGACACAGTTGTTTCACTCTTGCCGCATTTTTATATTTGCTTGGTGCATCACATGCTGCAGTAAGGCTGGATTTACTCGTGTTGTTCAAATCTTGTGATTAGTGCACATTACGGGATGTTATTCATGGGGCTAAAAACGTGCATGCAGCTTCTTGACACAGTTGTTTCACTCTTGCCGCAATTTTATATTTGCTTGGTGCATCACATGCTGCAGTAAGGCTGGATTTACTCGTGTTGTTCAAATCTTGTGATTAGTGCACATTACGGGATGTTATTCATGGGTCTAAAAACGTGCATGCAGCTTCTTGACACAGTTGTTTCACTCTTGCCGCAATTTTATATTTGCTTGGTGCATCACATGCTGCAGTAAGGCTGGATTTACTCGTGTTGTTCAAATCTTGTGATTAGTGCACATTACGGGATGTTATTCATGGGGGTAGAAACATGCATGCAGCTTCTTTCATGTGTGTTCTGTTTATTTGCTTTTTTGTTCAATGTGTATAAATAAATTTGCTGTAGGAAGGAGGCCCAACACTGGGAAGAAAAGAGGGGAAATTGTCCCAGCTCAATCCCTTGCCTCGATGCACTTCATTGCCACATTAAGTCGTGATTGCTTACTACGTGACAAATACCACAAAACACTGCTTGAGTTCGTGAAGAACAGCACAGGAGTTACACCGCACATGTTCCAAACACTGTATTTTAGCAGCTGTAAAGGTGACACTATTGGTTATTATGAGTTCATAGCAATATGTTGGGTACTCGAGCAAAACTCTGAGCATGTCATAAATTGTATCCAGTTTTATGCATGCCGTCAGATTTTTTGTATGTTACAAATCATATTTCTTGGTTGTTTTTTAAATGATTATCATGCACATGCTCAAAGTTGCATGTGGTTGCTTGTCTGTTACAGATTGTATTTTCTTTAAAATTAGGACAGACCACAACACTGGCAATAACGTGAATGGAAATTTCTTCCAATTGCCATGTGTATCTGATTTGTTATAGTGCCCAGCTGGAGATGAGCAATAATAAATTATTGGCACATCTCAGTACGTGGTGTTTTTCATTTCCATCACACACGACAGTGAAAAGTGCCTGCTGTAGCAGTAGTACATCTCGAGCTGTACATGTTTTTAGGAGCAGCCGTGGAAGCCCTCAGCTCCACCAGCAATAGCTGTATTGTGTACACTTACTTGCATCAACAATAGGAGTGCTTGAATCCAGTGTACGTGCCTTCAGGGTCTGGATATTTTTTTCTAACTGCATTCAGCACACAACTGGGCAGTATCACTCTATTTTTTTGGCCAGTTCTTTTCCATGTCAGGTAGACAAATTGCTTGTATCCTGCATGTCTTAATTTTCTGAAAAAGTGAAGGGCACTGTAAACACAAAGTTCCAAATCAAAGCCTATAGCTACTAGTTTCTCACCTGTTTTTAACAGACATCTGACTTGACGAGTCAACTGGCGTGCCATTCGGTTGTAAGGCCACTTCCAAAACGTCCTTGTTTAAGCACACACTTTTAAATTTTTTTGTCGTTGTGATGCACCGGGGATGTTTCTGCCGGTCGCGGATCTGCCGAATCTCGAGGCAGCAGCAGCAGTCCTCCTCGTTCTTCATTGGCACGCAGTGTGTGCATGAGCACCTATGGCGAAAACGTGCACACAGATATCGGTAACTACCGTGTAAGGTGCTTCAGTGTAAAACGCTTTGATATTGCTTACGACCAGATCTGCATATCTTGTACTCTACACGACAATCGCATATTCACGACGCAGATAATCTACCGCTTGCATTTTAACACCATCACTGTAGTACTGGCCAGAATTTCGAAAAAGCGACGATATTTTAAACAGAGCAGCATTATATGAGCCAAACCGTCCATGCGCAAGCTTGCAGCGCAGTTCGGAACACATGTCAACGCTGCGCAGCAAAGAGCGGCACTCGTGCCGCTTTTTTTTTTTTCTCGCGATAGCACACTGACTCATCGCATGCTTTTTGCCCGCTGCGAAGTGTGATACTGATTGCATCAACAACGCTGCACTATGAGCAGTGAAATTCACGAACTAATGTTTCTGCACGATGCGCGCGCTAGCGTGGACTGTGCCAATACGTAGCTAAAAGCTAGTGCCAAGGCGGCTGTTCCTTATCGGATTGAATATCCGCGGCTGAACGTATATGATTTGTATCAGTTTACGACAGTGAAATTGAGCACTGACATGCATCTTATACGTACCAGTCCATGTTTCCGACGCGGGTGAAGGTGGCCGGTTGGGACACACTTTCTTGTGCATCATCGGTGCTGGCAGCGTCTTCGGTCGTCGCTCTAACTGTGGCGACCGGCTCGAACATGTAAGGATGTACAGCGAACTCGTTGCGACTTTCAGAGTTCGCCATAACAGCAGCTACCAGATTTCAGCCGTTAAAAACACCGACAACACCGCATCGCCCGCCAGCGCGCGCCGTCAGCTGCCCTCATGGTCCCTATCGTGATGTCACGGAGCTTCGGCCAATCACAGGCGGCGGCGAGACCCCCGATGCCGGCCGAGGCGCCTCTTGCTCGTTTTCGGCAAAATAAAGTGTTTTGCGTTGGTTTATGCAAATTTTCGACTTGATTTCCGAGTTCGCCGAACAAAATTACTTATTATGACACCATAACCTCGTTTTCTTTAAAAAGTGCTTCAGTGTCCCTTTAAGACGCGGCAGTCTTGAGCGGCGGTCACATTGTGAACGAGGTGCGAATGATAAAATTTGCGCGTTTTAGACCGCCCTTATGAAAAATAAGTAACGGATGAACACATCGATCACGAAAATCAGAATGCCTTGATGTGATAGACAGCTGCTGATTGCTTTTGTGATACTTTAGATTATTCCGAATTTGGTTTATTCGGTCATTTTTTTTCTGGTCCCGTGAGTCGCAATTAGCGAGCTTTTACCGTACACCTGTAAACAACAGTAGTTTTTACCATTAATGTGAAGGGACCTTCGAAGTGGCGAAGCTCTGTTTGAACCCGTGTTCCCACGCCCTGAAGGCGAGAGTTTTAACTACTGCGATACGAACCCATGCCGGCAAATTGTGAATGGTTAAATGTGAGGGCGTTGTACCTGAGGTGCAAAAGAAACCTGAAAGGAGACCACTTTCTATGAGGGCTTCACTGAAGTTTTTGCTAGCGGAATAGTAGCTCTGTGCAGGACAGGATTTAAAGGAGGCATGGAGGATTGTGCATATAAGAAAAATTGTAACTTTGCGAACACCTGATTCCAAGTAAAGATGATTCGGTGATCGCCCAATTAGCGTGGTATTCGCGTGTTTCAGACGCTGACGAAGGTTACATGGAACATGACTAGACGCCATGCCGACGTCCCCCGTAAACAGCATTCTGCAAGGAATCTTCTAACTGCGGAACATTCTAAAAGGACCGTTCGTCGTTGACTCATGCCTCATGTTGGCGTCACGGAGGTCCCACATTTGATACACACGAGCCGAGCAGGCTGCATGTCTTGAGCACCAGGTCTTGCTTGCCCGTGAACGCCAGCGTAGCCGAAGGGCTAATTCGTCTGTCCGAGCCAGCCAGGCAACAGCGATACGCCAGCGTCGGGAGTTATACACAGATCTACGGAAGAGAAAAGCAGAGGGGAAACGCCAGCGCCGGGATTTAGACACACCGCGCTCGGAACAGCAAACAGTAGCAAAATAGTAGATGGGAGACCATCGACCAAAAAATAGATAATCGCAAAAGAAAGAGGATGATCACAAGAAAACACAACAGAACACAACAGAATATAATGCATAAGACAACAAAAGATCAGAAATGAACAGATAAACAAAAGATAAACCCATGGGGGAACAGGCGAATAAATGCTCCGGTGTTCGTACAAATCTCACTTGGGGTGGAAGTGGCTTGCATATTTCTTTATTTTTTAGATGCGAAGCATCTCTTGCTCGATGGTATGTCCCGCGGCGCGACGTCCGCACTCACACTACGCATGCGCAACTCCCTTCCTTCCCTCTCTCCAACAGGTGCGCGTTACTCTCTCCACTTCTCTCCCAGCACCTGCTTGCGCTTCTCCTACGTTCTCGATTCTGCTCTCGCGGCACATGCGCTGCTCTCCTCCTCTAGTCTCCTCTCCTTCAAGTGGTAGAGTGCTGCGCGCGTTCAGTCCAGCGCTTGCTTCGGTTGACTCCTCTGAAATGCGGGCTCGACATGCCGAAATTCTCTCCTGCGCAACTTCGCGATGAGCGCCAGCGCATGCGCGTCTCCTCCCCTTCTCTCTCCTCTCCTACGCTGCCCGTCTCTCGCGCGCCTGTCGACCGCGTTCCCCGCTCGCTCTGTGAGACTTAACGGCCAGGCTAGAGGGAAGACACGACGCACGTAGTGTTCCTCTTCGCGTTCCATGACGCGAGGTGGGGTAGCATGCCCGAGGTCGGTAGCATGCCCAGCGAACGCCAACGGAACGCGATCGTGCAAGTGCTCCGGCTTCGCATTAGGGTGCCTTGATGCGCGTTTTGTCCGCTTTAGGGTGAGGACATCTGCGGCGTCTGCTGCGGCGCGGCTGCCATATTTGAGCCCACGGCGTCTTACCCGCGTCTCACCGCTCTACGGCGGCTGCGCTGAGTGGCGCGAGACGCGGGGCAAAAAATGGCGTTGCGGCGGCATCGGCCTCTTCAAAGAATGGGGCGTCTGCTGCGGCGCGGCTGCCATATTTGAGCCCACGGCGTCTTACCCGCGTCTCACCGCTCTACGGCGGCTGCGGTGAGTGGCGCGAGACGCGGGGCAAAAAATGGCGTTGCGGCGGCATCGGCCTCTTCAAAGAATGAGGTGTCTGCGGCGTCTGCTGCGGCGCGGCTGCCATATTTGAGTACACGGCGTCTTACCCGCGTCTCACCGCTCTACGGCGGCTGTGCTGAGTGGCGCGAGACGCGGGGCAAAAAATGGCGTTGCGGCGGCATCGGCCTCTTCAAAGAATGGCAACACCCTAAGGGGGGCGCACATATCGAGGCACACTACTTCGCATCACCTCATGGTCCCCTTTAGCGGGAGATGATGTAATTTTTTTGTTCAAGCGTAATCAAATCAGTCAGTTTTCTACGACGTTTGGGCTGTATTGGATTGAAATGTTGTGATGATAGCCATCTTCGTTCAAAATAATTTATTTTACAGGACGACCTAACTATACATCCATGGTATTGAAACGTTTCAAATAAGACAAGGTGCATTTTGTCACAAACAGGTTTGTCACGCGTTATCACCGCGAGATATTTGCAAATCAGGTGAGTAGCTTTAGAAAAGTTGCGGAAGAACCTTGTGCTACGAGTACGGCTCCGAACAGAGGGAGCGTCGGTGTAACGACCACACAAATTTGACTGCACCGAAGTGCCTTCATGGTACCGCCAATACCTCGTATTCAACCGGCCAACTGGGATGGCGTACTGCTAATAGTACTCTAAATCGTTCACGTTTTCTTCTACCGCAGTCCGTCGTCGTCCTATGGAAGTTTCAGGGACGGCTTAGGGCTCTCCAGTAGTGCAGTGCTAAGCTCACCAGCCTGCACGCATGTTTGATCGATAATAAGGGGCGCTTGGCTGGCGTAACGATTTCAGGCGAAAGGTGACGGCGAGACGAAAAAGACAAGAAATGCGCAAGCATTCATTTTAAAAAAATGGGGGAGGGGCGAAACATAGAGGGAAGGGTGGTTCAGCTCCACTAACGTGAAACCTGTGGAAGGTTGCAGCATGCTGTGTGCACCAGTGTTTCCCGCAGCAACACCCCCGCTAATGGGCAATGAGAGACAGAACAAAGCTTAGACACACATACCCGCAGTCCACATTTAGTTAGCGTGCGGGTTGCGAATGTGTATTGTTCAACTACGTAAAAAAATTGGCCGCGTATCTGCGTGCTTCACTGCAAATGTCGTGTAAAGACGATAGAAGAGGCGCTGTGTGAGATATGGACGCCATCTGGCAATACGTCGGGAAACATGAGTGCTGTGTTGCGTGCTGGTAGTCCCGGCGCAGCAGCAGGCGAAGACCGGCGGTGACCAACGCGACCGGCGGGGACGCCAGCCAGCCCGAAAACGCGGTTTGGCGCGAAGCGCTGAAGCAGAGAAACGTCCGCACTCAACGAGTACTCTCCACACACTCTTTTATTTACACGTCGCCTGGGTAAAACAGGAACGCCAGAGCGGCGCCCACAACCGGCAGCCTGAAGGCCGCCCACAACGCTGCTTTTTCATTTTTTAAATATTTTTTTTCACCTTCTTGACCTTCTCAAAACTAAAGTTTTTCAACACCAACCCATGGCATTCGTACAGTGCAATAGAGAACCGAAACCGAAACACAACAATGAGCTCGTGCGAAGGGCACGGAGGAAGGCAAATTTCAGCGCAGTCGCATTTTCAGCTTTGTTAAAACAGCGCTCACTAGACGACGACGAAGTAAAAGAAGGCACAGGAGAGGCAGCGCCTGTCCTGTGCCTTCTTTTACTTCGTCGTCGTCTAGTGAGCGCTGTTTCAACAAAGATGAACGCATACCAACTCGCTCAAGCTTCCATTCTTATGCATTTTCAGCGCAGCTTAAGAAACTAGTGCCCTTAAAATTACGTATGTACGCATTTTCTATTAAAGGAACACGCCACCTAATACTTACCTAGTGATGTTGCACCTCAGATATGCATGATATTTACTTTTTGATCGACAACGTTCACAAGTATGAACAGCCGTACCAGTTCAAGACGGCTGGCCCTTGGGCAAGTGGTTCAACTTTGGCCGAGTGGCTGAATCGAGGGACGTGCCGACAAACAGAAAGACAGACAGACAGAAAGACAGACCAAAATTTCTGCGTTTAAGTTCCCCAAGAAAGACTATCGTCTTTAAAAGAATTCTCCCAGCGGCACTACTTCCAGGTCAAGATCCAGTGCCTATAAGAGGGTTTCACTGTTTACTAACACAGGCCTTGGACCGCTTCCGGTTTCCTGCGCTGGCGTAGGCTAGCAGGATTGGCGGGGAACAAAAGCCTTGGCGAGTAGCCCGTAGAGATTCAACACTTTTCTCCCTGTGTCTAGCAAAATATTTGAATTAAATATTCTTCTAAGCTACACACAAAACTAAAAGAGTTAGTCTTTAACTATAAGCGCCTTTCATTTATGTGAAACTGGAAAAAGAGTATTCCCTTACTCTGACAAATTTAAAAAAATCAGAGCATATCCACGGAGTGAATGATGATGAGTGGGCGAAACTGCGGAGGTTCATCGGTAAACCATGAATCTTCCGTGAATTCTGCCCAGTACATCATCACCGACGTGAGATAGGGCGCGTTTATACTAAAGGTTCGATGAGTTATGACGACTTGCAGCTCACTTTAATTTTACATGTACGCTGCGAATTTTCATTGTTTAGAAAACCATTGCTTTAGAAAACATCTGGCGTCTTTCGTTAAGCAGCTGGCGTCTTTTCCTTTTGCTTTAGAAACATCTGGCGTTCTTCCGTGTTGCTTTTACAAAACATCTGGCGTCTTTCGTTGGTTTATTTCATCAATAAACGGCGTTTTGAACAAAATTTTTATTGTTTAATCACGCACAGGAGAAATCTCACCAGGCACTACCTTGGAGGTAAAGAATGGCTGCTAATGGGAATGAGAGACAGAAGAAGTCGGCTTTTCGCTACCGCTGCGAATTTTTTATTGTTCAACAACGCACAGGAATAATCTCCCACCGGCACCACCTTGGAGGTCAAAGCGTAGGACTTGTTACGGACTACGACTACGACTACGAGGGACGAACGGGTGCCGCCTTAAGGAGCTTCGCCCCTAAAAAAACGCTTTACGCTTCGGTGTTGCAGAATAATAAATGAGGTGACCGGAGGTTTCTTGGGGTACACCACGTGCTCCTGCTATCGCAATCTTGAAACGGTTGTGCAGCGCGAGCGGTCGGTTTTTTAAGAAACTCGCTAGCACACGCTGCCGGCGTCGGCGTTGTCTTTCGGCGGTGAGGGTACATGCTCGTTCCTTGCGAGATGGTAGTTCAGCGTTCATCCCAGAAATAGCATTTCTATAGTCAATGCGCGCCGTTCGCTCTCTCTCTCTCGCCACACGGTGAGCACTGAAGCGCTGGCGCCCTTTCTTGCGCTCAAGCAAATGGACAGGACACGACAATGCACGCGGCGACAGCAGACGACTATGCACCGCCGACAATCCGAGACCATAAGGTGCTTCACCCCTAATATGTCGACTCATCGGTAAGACTGCCTCGCTCCGCAGCGTGCCGCGTTATACAACTACGCCACGCACCATTTGTTGTACACTAGTTACTGCCGGTTACTATACATCAGTTACTGCCGGCGGTACGCCGTGCTCGGAAGTGATTCAGCCTGTGCAGTATCACGCGCGGGATTACCTGAAGGGCGCGCTTTAAAGCTACGCTAATAGATTTCGCTTTAGGTTGAAAACTGCCCTTGCGGCGCGCATTAAAAGGTGGCCCATTTCTGCACCCACTCGGCAAACAATGCGTTGAACGCCACCGCACGGCAGAAGACGCAGAGGGGTCACTCCACGCGCCGCAGTTTTCAAGAAGAAAAAGTATCTAAGAACGCTGGGTTGTAGCGCGCTGCTCATACACAAAGACGTAACAACTGTGACAGTTGCTAGTTCGCTCTCGTGTTGTGTGTGTTCTTTTTGTGCGTCCTTTGTGCTTGAGCGGCGCACTGCAAGTATCGAGCTCCTTGCCGTTCTTTGTGTGACATTCTAATTGGTTGCTATCGCATTCATTGCTGCGCCCTTGCGGCGAAACTGAGTTTTTTTGCGATCATGGTGGTCAAGCAGCAACTGCCGATGATGAGACGCGGGAGTCTGTGTTGCACACGTCTGACTTCGGAAGAGATAGAGTTGAACACATTAATAACGAAGACCCTCAAAAACGAAATTCTCGTGACAACGAAGAAATGTGGCTTCCCCGGCAAATTTCCATAGAGTTCAATGCACTTGCCCCCTGTCTTCAGCGAATATTTCTGAAAAAGCACTCCCGCAATAACAAAAGTTTCAGTTAGCAATCCGCAACATTTTTTCAACCCATGAGCTAGTTGGAAACCAGAAGTTTGAAAATTGCAGCACCGCTCATTCAACAACTCGGGCACATACCTTTCCACCAACAAGCATGGTTGCGACCATTGCTGTTTACTATCTGTCGGATGATTATGATACCACTGAGACTGATGATGATAATGATGATATTGATAGCCACAAGTTAAAGAAGACGCTGTTCAACTGCAAGACTTTTAGGGGCGAAGCTCCTCTTCGTCTAACCTTGTCACGTCTCCGTAGTCCGGCGTAACCACCTTTGCAAACTGCCCACTGCTTCGTCATTGCAAACATCCCACTATGACCCATCACCGATCCTTTGCAAACTGCCCACTACTTCGTCTTTGCGAATATCCCACTACGATCCATCACCGATCCATTACTTCACCGACCGTAAAGCCGTTATAATTAAGGGGGAACGGAAGCCACCTTTGCAAACTGCCCACTACTTCGTCTTTGCAAATATCCCACTACGACCCATCACCGATCCATCGTTTCACCGACCATAAAGCCGTTATAATGAAGGGGGAACAGAAGCCACGTCTAGCTACCACTTACGATTAATAAAATTTCTTGTATAAATATATACAATGTTTGTCACGTCTGTGATGATGTACTGGGCTATCGCTTTGATTACTGCTGGGCTCAACCACTGAAAATTTCACGGTGTAACCATGATTGCTTCAGGAGCTTAGCTTTTCATCATTCACCCGTGGAAATGCTGTGATTTTTGGTGTGTTAACGCCGAGCAGATTGTGGATGCTATCATCAAAGATTTGCGCAAAGAACATGATAGGGACGACGAGAGTGAGGAAAGGAAAGTGTGAGGCTCGAGCTATCGAGCTCCTTAAAAGCAACGAGAAACAGAGCCTGATAAGCACTTCAAATAAATATGGCTGTGCGAAGTAATTGGTGTGCGTATATTTCTATATTCGCGACAACGAAATTCTCACGATAACGAACAAAACTCGCTTCCCCGGCGATTTCCTTATTGAGGGGTTCGACTGTAGTTCGTTTGGCTGCTCCAAACTGTAAGCAAAAGTTAGCCGAGATTGGGGTTTTTGCGGCTCGTTGCCTCTGAAAACTGCCTCGTTCCTAAAATTACCACCTCATTACTACCACCTCTGAGGAACGTAGTAAAATGATGTCACAATCTGATTTTACTACGTAAGAGCTATTGTCCCGTGATTTTTAACCACCGTTTTAGAGTTTATTACCATGTGACCTCAAACTCCGCCCGCTCCCCCTGTTTCGGCGGCTATTGTCCGCCGACGAACGCCGCTTCCGGTTCCATTGAAGCTATGCTAAAAATTACACCATCTCCCGCTAAAGGGGACCATGAGGCGATGCGAAGCCGGAGCACTTGCACGATCGCGTTCCGTTGGCGTTCGTTGTGCATGCTACCGACCTCGCGTCGTGGAACGCGAAGAGGGACGCTACGCGCGTCGTATCTTCCATCTAGCGTGGCCTTTAATTCTCACAGGGGGAGCGGAGAACGCGGTCGACAGGCGGGCGAGAGAGGGGCAGCGTAGAAGGGAGAGAGAGAAGAGGAGGGGACGCGAATGCGCTCGAGCTCATCGCGGCGTTGCGCAGGAGAGAATTTCGGCATGTCTAGCCCGCGTTTCAGAGGAAGAGTGGAAAGGGGGAGGGGAGAGTGGTATGGGAAGGGGGAGGGGAGAGGGAAAGTAGTGAGGGATAGTGGAGAGGGGGAGGGGAGAGTGTGAGTGGAGAGGAGGTGTGTGGAGAGGGTATGCGCATGCGCAGTAAGGGTGGTCACGCCGCACACCACCACCACCGCCACCACCGGATTGAGCTCCGCCTTAAGATACTTCGCATCTAAAAAACGTTTTTAACGCGACAGCGTTAGAGAGCTCGTGTGTCGCAGAAATTCCGGTGTCGGCGTCGACGTCGGCGACGGTGTCGGCACCGTTGGTTGTGAGCGAAAAATCGTCCGTGAAATCGAGAAAGAAGCCAATAAAGTAAAGAGTAAAATCTTCGGTACCATTGAGGATCGAACCCGCACCGTTCGCGTGCCAAGCAGGTGTTCTACCACAAAGCCACGATGTTAGCTCCAGCTGCTTCGAAAAAAACACTACATAAATGCCATGTAGTGAAAGGAGTCTCCTTAACGCATTTTGTTCGCCACGTGTCACGACGAAAACAAGCCCATTCCGCGATTTGTAGGCGCATTCGCGAGGCCATCAAACCACGTCGAAAAAAATCGCACCATGTCCCGCTAAAGGGGACCTGAGGCGATGCGAAGCAGCGTTTCGGCATGTAGAGCCCGCGTTTCAGAGGAGGAGTGGAGAAAGGGGAAGTGGGGAGGGAGAGGGAAGAGAGGAAAACGGGAGAGGGGGAGAGGGGAAATGGGAAGTAGCGAGGGAGATGGGAGAGGGAGAGGAGGTGTGTGGAGAGGGCTTGCGCATGCGCAATAAGGGTGGTCACGCCACACACCACCACCACCGGATTGAACTCCGCTATAGGATGCTTCATATCTAAAAGGCCGGGATAGTGCAGGCATCGCCGCGAAAAACCCACACGAACTTTCAAACAGCTCTAAAAATGGACAACTATGTCCAGCTAACGGAAAACATGAAGCCAACGCCGGCTTTCTATAGGACGTGAACAGCGCGTGTGATACACAAGGACGAAGAAACGAGGAGGACTAGCGCTGTCCTTGTGTATCACACGCGCTGTTCACATCAGTTATGGAATACCAACTAGCCCGGTCACACACCTTTCTATAGACCAGAACACCGCGAATTCCATGCGCATCGCCATATTTGCATCGCGCGTCGCGCCATCTATCGCACACGCGACGAAACAACATGCGCGGGCTGCCACGCCAGCAGACGCTACACAGAGCAAACGTGAAAATCCCGAAACTCAGCCCGTCGGAGAGCGTGTTACGCCTCTTTTCTAGCCTGGACATTTTCGCTGATTTTATTGGAACATCAAGAACAACTTGCTCATGCAAGTCCGCAATGTATACAGTAAGTGCTGAGTGGGCTGCGGAAGCAACCTCGTCAGATGCGTACGCTGTTACATTTCTAAAAAAAAAAAACCTTCTCGCTGTAGTACGCGTGAATCTTAATTGCAGTGCAGCTCGCGAAAGAGTGAAACGATGTTTTGTTGCCCCATATTACAAGTTGTGCACAAAGTTTTGTCAAAGCTCATTATTTCAGCATGCATCGCGTAATAATTAGAGTACACTTTTCGGGTAGTTTCGCGGAACGTAATTTTTGCTTCACGAGCGCTCTTACAATAATGCGTCTTGCTCACAAAAGCGGGCTATCAGAGAGTATAACCTGCAGTATCGTTCAGCGATCCCTTTTGGAAGCTACCTGCGCGACTTTATTCTTGTAACGATGGTGCTTTACAAGCGAAACTGTGCTACTCTTACTTAAGCTGGTTAGCTACGCCTGCGACGTAAAGGACACAGGCGAGACAGGCGTGCTCTCTGGTGTATACACCAGAGCACGCCTGTCTCGCACCCAGGATGCTGGCGCGCGGAGTGGATACTCTCGCACCCAGACGCCGGGCTGACCGGGGCTGCCAAGGCGCGCGCGGGCTGCACCAAGTAAACAGGGCAAGCAGCAGTTCTGAGGCTTTAAAGTGAGAAAACGTAGCCGTTGACGCCGCTTCAGCGTATAAGAGCTCGTCTGGGCACTACTGCGTCGTCTTTGAATGCCAAAACAAGCAGCGCAACAAGAGGATATTAGCGTTGTCTGCGACGAATACGACGCGCCACGGAAATAGTGCCGGTGCGGTGTTTTCAGCTTCGCCGCGAGTGGATAACTGTGATTCAAGCAAAAAAACTAGGAGCCGAGTGAAAATGCCCGAGTAAGTACACTTATAACTGCGTGTATTCTGCAGTGTGATGCCCACATACTTCATTTTGCGAACCTAATTTGCGTGACACGCAGCTGGGTTGAAGGCAGGCGCGAGCTTTGTGTGGGGGTGCACTTCATACCTTTGAGCGTTTTCTTTGACGAAAACCTAGTGCAAGGTAGTGCTTTCAAGCACAAGCAATCAGCATGCTTTGCCACTTTCAACGTAGTATTAACCTTTAGTGATTTTGATGGCATCCACGCCTTAGAGATTTCGTCTTCAAAAGGTAATAAATGGCACGGTGCTCCTCAACAGCTGGCCAGAATTTCGTGCTTTCATTTCAGTGTTTGATGTCCCCAAATTTATTTGGACACGAAGCATCCAGCTGCACGTAATACATATATTGGCACGTAGGTAAACAGTACTCGCGCCAGTGTCCTTTACGTCACAGGCGTAGCTAACCGGCTTAACTATGAGTAGCGCATTTTCGCTTGTAATGCACCATCGTTACAAGAATAAAATCGCGCAGGTAGCTTCCAAAAGTGATCGCTGAATGATACTGCAGGTTATACTCTCTGATAGCACGTTTTGTGAGCAAGACGCATTATTTAGGAGCGCTCGTGAAACAAAAATTATGTTCCGCGAAACTACCCGTAAAGCGTACTCTAATTATTACGCGATGCATGCTGAAATGATGAGCTTTCACAAAACTTTGTGCACAACTTGTAATATGGGGCAACAAAACATCGTTTCACTCTTTCGCGAGCTGTACTGCCATTACAATTCACGCGTACTACAGCGAGAACGTTTTTTTTTACAAATGTAACAGCGTACGTATCTGACGAGGTTGCTTCCGCAGCCCCCTTTGCACGTACTGTATACATTGTGGACTTGCATGAGCAAGATGTTCTTGATGTTCCAATAAAAACAGCGAAAATGTCCAGGCTAGAAAAGACGCGAAACACGCTCTCCGACGGGCTGAGTTTCGGGAGTTTCACGTTTGCTCTGTGTAGCGTCTGCTGGCGTGGCAGCCCGCGCATGTTGTTTCGTCGAGTGTGCGATAGATGGCGCGACGCGCGATGCAAATATGGCGATGCGCATGGAATTTGCTGTGTTCTGGTCTATAGGAGGCGTTGATCAAGCAAACAGCAAACGCTAGATAATGTGCTTCCATCTGTGAGGCATTGTGAGAATTATGTCTCGACTCTTTATGGCCTCCGAGATGGCGGGCGCGCGGCGTGTATCTTGGAGGCCATGCGACTCTTGCTTTAGATCGAAAACCTGTACAATTCGCGCGCGCGTGCGTGTGTGCCTGTGTGCGTGTGAGTGTAACAATACACATTAATAAGTATGCGCATAATGGTTGAAGTGCGCACTAGGGGCAGGATTTTGCTATCGCGTTCAACTCCTTAAAGGCCAACTCCGGCGATTTTTCGAGGTCGACGGATCTCAATGAAATTCGCTGGGTACGTTCCTTTGCACGTTTCCGTCATTTATGCCAAACTACAGGCTTCAGACATGAGCAGATTGTTTGCAAATGAATTTTAAAGATTGTCTGTAAACTCCCTCCTGGCTTCCCACAATTATTGGCAACATTGCGTCTGTGACGTTAGTATTCGGAAGGCGGCGGAAGTGAGGCAGCCGAGGGCACCGCTAACTTCGGCCGCTACAGCGAGCGTCTGCTGTGCTGGCCGAGACACTGTCAGTATCAGACGCGGCACTGTCAGTCGCAGACACTACAGCTGATGCGCGGCGTCCTGACCTCTCCACTGTGCTCCTGCTCGTCCCGGCTGTGACAGTTTTCGTACTCCGCGCCGGCGTGACCGGCATGCCTTGCACGACTTCCGGTTCGTTCGTAACAACGTCTACGTCATACGTAGACAGTACACTCGGTTGGGTTTCCGTTTCGGTGTTGCGCTTTTTTTCTTATTTAAAATTATTCTCCAATTTGCCGAGTATTTCTTCTGTCGGGCCCGTAACAGGAGCGTCTCAGGAACATAAAAGCACCATTATTTGACATGGCCAAAAAATCGTCGGAGTTGCCCTTTAAGGCGAAGCTTAAGGGTCCCCCAATTTTTTTTATTTTTTTTTCAAAGCTGGTAATGCATCGTCACGCCTCATGGTTGACCTCGTCGGCCTCATGGCCTACGGACTGTCACTGTAACTGCAGCTGGAGAAGCACAACAAGCGAGAAAAGCAGTCTGTGAATGAAAGAGCTTGCTCGAAGAAACAAAATCTGCAGGAAAGCCATATTCCAGATTTTCGCATATCGTTGAAGTATGTTGTCTAGTGGCGCTGGAGACAGGCGAGTGTAAGAAGCTTGCGCTGTATATGTCTGGCTGCGGTTATGACAAGTTCAACTCGCGCCGGCGTCCGGCTGCGCACAGCGGCCTGGGTCTCACGTGCTGCTTCTATCATCGAGCGCCCGTGCGCGTATGACCGTAAACCTCCGAGCCCGGATGCCGCGGATACCTCGCTTCCGTGACAAATCGCGAAGAGCTGCGAAGAACACTCCCAGCGGCAATAAAATGAAGCTTTTGTGATCGTCCGTGGTTGCTTCCTGGAGAGTGACCGGCTACAACTTCGAAGCAATAAGAAAAAGGCTTCGCTACGCCGTCGGCACGGAGCCGGCCAGCGGCCGCTTTGACAGCGTCGCCGGAGCAGGTGAAGCAAGCGTCGCAGAGATTTTGTTTCACAGAAAACAGATTTTCTTTCACAGAAAACAATGTCTGCTGGAGTAAAGTACAGTCGGAACTGTGTCTTTCGCTCCATGCAGCCACCGCTGTGAAACATGTAGCGCGAAGGCGAGCCCCGATACGAGGCAGACGGAACCAACGTGCGCCCGCCGGTGCGCAGTGAATACCGGGCCTGCGGTGCGCCTGCCTCACCTGGTTGTCACACCGCGTTCCCCGCGTACGCGCTCTCCCCGAGAAAAATTGCGGCCGGGCTCCCGGGGCGGCACGACGCGCTTTGCGTTTCCCTCTAGTGCGGCTGTGGTGTTCAATCACATCTAAACATGCCGCAGGATGGTGACCAAGTTCCGCGTCCAATATGCGACGCTCTTCTGGCTATCACAACTCGTTCAAGATTACGCTTTCACCGTTAACTACTACAGCTACCACAAGGGTTTGTTTAATCATTGAACATGGACGTTAGTCGTCGGCATGGAGATATACCACCAAGCATCAAAGGGAGTGTATCCACGTTAAACGGTGCTATAGCTGCCAGACATCAATATGCATTGCGAAAACTCTGTTATATCAATGTACAGTAAACATTCAGTTACTTTTATAAGGGCACGTTTTACTTTCATGTTATTCCGATTCATATGACGGAGGGATCAACCATATTTTTTTTTGCAGATGGTACACCGACGTACACGAAAATCGATCCAGCAGGCTATCTCGGCCGCGAAATTTTGTGTCAGTACCCCTTTAAGCAGTGCGTTGCAAGTTTCGAGCTGCTTGCGGTTCTTCGCGGTACATTGCAATTTCTGGCTATAACATTCATTCTTTCGCCGTCGGGGTGAAAGTATGGCCAACAAACTCTCAAAGACATCTCTGAAGACGCGTTTCACTTTCGTGTTATACCGATTCCTATCACAGAGGGATCAGCCACGTTTTCTAATGAACACGCCTCTGCTTTGTGCCATCGCCCTGTGTCTTCTAGTATCTCTATGTTAGCCTGGTGACAATATAGCAGCATTATCGAAACGCTTGAAATAAGACACGGCGTACTTTGTATAAAGTAGGTCCGTCACTTTTTAACGACATGAGATATTCGCAAATATGGTGAGTAGCTTTAGCAGAACTGTAGAAGTGCCTTGTCCTAGAAGTACGGCTGAATCAGAGGGAGCATCAGTTGAAGAACCGTTTCTGTCCGGCTCCGACGACAGCTTCCTTCGGCTGCTACTCGTTCTTCGTTCACCCATAGAGAAAAAGAAAAGTTAAGAGATGACGCTCCGCGAAATCTGGCCTCAGGAAGTACGTCACGACTACGTAACGAACTAGTGCTCTCACCAAACGCCAGAGGACGCAAGCGTGAAAAAAGAAGTAAGTTGTCATCAATCCAACAGAATTGTTTTTACAATATAATAATTATACGCCCAAAGTTGACAGCTTCTTTATACATAAAAACATGGCTGATCCCTCCGTCATAGGAATCGGTATAACACGAAAGTGAAACGTGTCTTCACAGAAGTAGTGCTTATGATATATGAGAGCTTGTACAATGTCTATTCGTGTTTGGCAGCTATAGCACCGTTTGACGTGGATGCACCCATGTTGACAGCATGTCTCTATCGCGACGACTAACGCCCATGATCATGATTAAACCATTGTGGTAGCTGACGGTGCGAACATATATTTGGACACAGCGAATCGTGAATCCCGCGTAAGGATGATATCAACAAGCTCATAATCAACATTGGTACCCGGTATGCACTTCTTCAAAGCGTCGTCAATTAAGGAGAGAAACGGCACGGTGTGCGCTTTCTAGTAATGGGTAGCCGACGCCTGTACTCATGCATACATAACACACACTGCA
Source organism: Rhipicephalus sanguineus (assembly GCF_013339695.2). Classification (NCBI taxonomy): domain Eukaryota; kingdom Metazoa; phylum Arthropoda; class Arachnida; order Ixodida; family Ixodidae; genus Rhipicephalus; species Rhipicephalus sanguineus. The sequence continues at coordinate 114,137,300 of NC_051183.1, forward strand.
CTTCAGCAACGCGGGAGGTAGAGGTTCGTAGCCTGAGCCGCAAACGCGTGCGTCCCTCTGGCCTCTGTCTCGCAGGCGCTGCTCTCGCTCCACCAAGGCACGACATTCGCCCGTCGAAATCGCGTCCTTTCTGCAACGCATATTGCAGCAGTTTTGTTAGTCGGTGCTCTCGCAATTGAAGCAGTCGGCGGCAGAGAAATCCCGTTCGTGCACGTGGAAGCTGCACTACTCCGATGAGCCGACGCACGCTAACACGAATCCAAAGGCAAAGAACGTAACTGCGTCAAGGGTGCCTCGGCGACGCCAGCGCGGCCAGTCTACCTCTCTGGTATCGAGACGCTTTAACCATGACCTCCGATATCACGTGCAATCTCGGAGTAAGCGCTAGTAAGTGTCGATCGTGAAGCATTACTTCTTTTCACCTCTCACAGACGGCGGCACCGCCCCGCTCCGCCCGCCGCGAAAGAGAAGGTGTGAAAGATATAAGGCGCGTTCGCGCCGTGCCTTGCATCTCCCGAGTTGGCTTAGTCGGTAGAGCGTCGGGCGCTTGCCGTCGCGGCCGCAACGTCGTGGGTTCGATTCCCAGCGGGTATCTTTTTCTTGGTTTTTTTCTTTCTCACCCGTTGGCGTCCATTTTATCAACGTCATATCCGTGACGGATGTACTTGGTGGACCCCGGCATAAAACACTTTCGTGTTAAAACAATTTACTCAACACACCTCACTTGGTTATTTTCATTCAGCCGTACTGTCATAAACACCATCTCAAAGCGACAAACCCATGCATGACAGCGGGAAGGTTTCGTCCACGTCGGTTGCGTCGGTGTTTTCGTGTGTGAGGCAACAGGTGAGGCACGTTTGCAAGAGAAGCTTGTAGAATGAGATGTTGTTGGGGTAATTGGGTCATTCATTCAGAAAGACGTTACAACTGCGCGAATAAGACACCACGTAAGTAACATAGAAGCTCGCACACACACACACACGTTGCTCTTCGTGTGTGTGCGTGTTTCTGACCCGGTGTCTTATTCGCGCAGTTATAACCAGTTTCTGAAGGTTGTAAGGACGGCGAGGTTCACTAAAAAAACAGTTTGTGGCTCTATGCGGCAGCTAGACGTGAACATTGTGCAACGTATGCGTCAAGCCAAGGCGACGCGTGCTGCGTCTGCCACCGATGCGAGCGTCTCTGCGCTGAGCTCGTTGCGGAACATTGAGGAGCGTTCGCTGGTCCTCGCATGCTTCACGGCGCGTTTCCCGAAGCCTCGGACCACGAATAAATCCTGGCTTTTCTGGTATATTGCGTCCTGTGGTTTCTGTACGCTCTTTTATTTCAGTGCTATATTTCGGTGAAACGCAGTCGTGACTCGCGACTTGATTGTTATGTGTATTTCACTTCTTCCTTCTTCAACTTTGTGCGCTGGGTTTTTGCCAGAGATCCTTACGGCCCAGTGTGTCATACTTCACCAGCTTCTGCCAACTCTAGCGATGTGTGCGTTGTCTGTGTTCTCTCTGCATCTGTTACAATTTATTTGTAAGCCGAGATGCATTTGTTGTCTGCCTTGCATTTCTGTGCGGTGCTGTTCTCATTTTGTGCTTTTTACATGCTCAGCCTCTGCCGTGCCTTGTAATAAAAACATTGCGGATACGCTGTGTCTTTGATTGATATATAGATTGACCGCTTGTTCCAAAAGAAAAACACAAGCGCGATAAATGAAGCCGTAGTGAATTATGATTTCCTGCATCTCTTTCTATTATAACTTAAATGAAATAAAAATTACGTCACGACATCAATTCGCACGAACCATTGAACTATACAAAATAGGGAATCGCTAATTGAAAACGACAAAGAATAGCTTTGCCATTTGGGCGAAGAAATAAGTAACTTTCGCCATAGCCAAACGTCGGTTACGGACAGTAATTCAAAATTCGCGCCAGTGAAACCGAAACAGGAAGCGCAGGCCTCTTGCTCTCACCAACCACCAGGTGCGCTAGGGTCGATTGGGCTGCTAGGGTCTATGGAAGTGTCCACTCTTAACTTTTTTTTTCTTTCTCTGTGGTTCACCTTCCACATTACCGAACTGGGACGGCTTTCTGATCTCCCGAAGTAGAGTAGGAATGGTACTCTAGATATTTCACGTACGCAGTACGACGTCATGCTAAGCAAGCTATAGGGACTCCTAACGGCTATCCAGTAGTACAGCGCTAAGCTCACCAGCGTGCACGCATATTGAATTGAAAGTAAGTTCGCATGCCTAGCGTCTGTATTTCAGGCAAGAGGTGAAAGAGTAGGCAGGCGTTGTGCCCCTCCTGGTGGCAGTTGTCAGCTTGCTCTCTCCCTCTTTCGGCTGTGTGCTTGTGTATTTATATATGCAAATCAAATAAATAAATAAATAAATAAATAAATAAATAAATAAATAAATAAATAAATAAATGAATAAAATAAACCAAGATCAAAACGAAAAAACTCGGCAGATCCCAACGACTAACGTCCATGTTAAATGGTTAAACAAACCGTTGTGGTAGCTGTAGTAGTCAACGGTGAAAGCGTAATCAGAGAACGAGGTGTGATAGCCAGGACAGCGTCGCATAGTGGACGCAGAAATTAGTCGCAATCCCGCGGCATGTTAAAATGTGATTGAACACCACGACCAGACTAGAAGGAAACGCAAAGCGCGTCGTGCCGCCCCGGTAGCCCGGCCGTGATTTTTCTCGGGGCGAGCGCATGAGCGGGGAAGGCGGCGTTACAGCCAGGTGAGGCAGGCGGGCGTCACAGAGCTATTTTTGGTTTGGATTAGCGTGATGCTATGAGTGAGGCTGACGCTTTTATCACGCTTGGTCTAAGATCGTCACCTCGCGGTGGTTAAGGCATTGACAAAATTGAACTTCTATTGAAAACGCGCCGAATGGAACAGACGTTAAACGCGTTTCAGGTGCTAATCACTGAGGCCACAGTAATGCAGATTTACTTTACTGCTCCCAGAGGGCAACATTCTCCCCCCCCCCCCCCGCCGACCGGGAGAGTGGTAGATATAAAAGGCGCGTTTGTAAAGCCCCTAGAATCTGTGATCGTGGCACAGTGGGATGGGTAAAAGTGTACAGGGCCATGCACAGTAGAGGCCAAGGAAAGGACGTGCTATAAAGGGTTAAAATAATGCAAGTGGCGCCTTCCACCAAGTCCTTCTTTTTTAGATGCGAAGTACCTTAAGGCGGAGCTCAATCCGGTGGTGGTGGTGGTGGTGTGCGGCGTGACCACCCTTACTGCGCATGCGCATACCTCTCCACACACCTCCTCTCCACTCACCCTCTCCCCTTCCCCTCTCCACTTCCCCTCTCCTCATCCCCTCTGCCATACCCATCTCCCCTCCCCCTTTCCACTCTTCCTCTGAAACGCGGGCTAGATATGCCGAAATTCTCTCCTGCGCAGCGCCGCGATGAGCTCGAGTGCATGCGCGTTCCCTTCCCTTCTCTCTCCTCTCCTACGCTGCCCCCCTCTCGCCCGCCTGTTGACCGCGTTCCCCGCTCTCCCTGTGAGGATTAACGGCCAGGCTAGATGGAAGATACGACGCGCGTAGCGTCCCTCTTCGCGTTCCACGACGCGAGGTCGGTAGCATGCCCAACAAACGCCAACGGAACGCGATCGTGCAAGTGCTCCGGCTTCGCATCGCCTCATGGTCCCCTTTAGCGGGAGATGGTGCAATTTTTAAGCTTCACACAGGCACATTGCATGTCAAGGTATTTCTTGAGGAGCGTGGTTCTTTCTTACCTTGGGGCTCAGACTGCCTTATCTGTAATAAGCCAGAAACTGTTGACCATGTTTTCTTACATTGCTGGCAGGGCGTGTACTTTTGGGATGTACTACAGAGGACAATCAAGAAGGAATTCCTGTTTGGTCCATATGACATCAGGTTTCTCCCAATAGAAAATAAGGAAGAATTGCCGCTAGACTTAATAGTGTAAACCGGCCTCCACTGTCTATGGCAGGCTCGTATGGCGGAATTTCACCGCGATCCAGATGCAAGGCGCGCAAGAATGTACTTTCGAGAGTGCATGTCGAAATTTGTCGAATTGCAGAAAACGCAGGAGTTTGTGCCTGAGTGGTTATCGAGGGTGGAACCCCTGACAGTGCTCAAGGAATTTTAAAATTGATGTCTGTCCAGTAGGACGGACACCATTTGTTGTTATTTTCTCTATGTGCTTGTGATGTAATTCGCGTCTGGAAGCAGGAAATAAAGCAAAAAAAGACGGTTGATCCCTCCGTCATAGGAATCGGAATAACACGAAAGTAAAGCGTGCCCTTACAGAAGTAAGTGAATTCTTACTGTACATTGATATAAGAGAGTTTGCACAGTGTATATTGATGTCTGGCAGCTAATGACGCCTTTTAACGTGTATGCACCCACTTTGATGATTGGTGATACAAATCCATGCCGACGACTAACGTCCATGTTCAATGATTAAACAAACCCTTGTGGTAGCTGTAGTAGTTAACGGTGAAAGCGTAATCAAAGAACGAGGTGTGATAGCCAGAAGAGCGTCGCATATTGGACGCAGAACGTAATCGCCATCCCGCTACATGTTAAAATTTCACTGAAAACCACGCCCGGACTAGAGGGAAACGCAAAGCGCGTCCTGCCGCCCCGGTAGCCCGGCCGCGATTTTTCTCAGGGCGAGCGCGTGAGCATGGAACTCGGTGTTACAGCTAGGTGAGGCAGGCGCGCGTCGCAGAGCAATTTTAGTTTGTGTTAGCGTGATGCTGAGCGAGGGCGACGCTTTTACGACGCTTGGGCAAAGGTTCTATTGAACCTTTGCCCAAGCGTCGTAAAAGCGTCTTCTATTGAAAACGCGCTTCTATTGAAAACGAAACTTCTATTGAAAACGCGCTGAATGGGACGGACGCGTAACGCGTTGCAGGTGCTGGTCGTGGAGGCCCCACCAATGACGAATTACTTTACCTTACCGCCCCCAGAAGTCACCACCACCCAGCCGACGGGAGACGCTGCGAGCGCGCGACGGAGCATGACGTGTGGCGTATCGGCTCCGTCGATTTTCGGCTGGGGCCACGGCTCAATCCTCTGCACTCCGACAAGACTGGCGTCAATCGACGCAGCAAACCATCTGGACCACTTTGAAACCAAGTTTCACCAGGTGGGCCCACTTTTAAAGATTTTGCGGCCGAAATACACCTGATCACGGGGGCGACGCCGTTACGCCTAACGGTGACGCCGGAGCCCGGGGGCGTGGAACGCCGACGGCGTGGAACCGGCCTCCCGAAGTAACATGACGGCCCCCGCGTCTTTCCTGAGGGGTTACGACCCCGAAGGCATGGCCTGGACAACAATTGCAACATGTCAAGACGAAAACTCCACTGTTCCGCATTTTCGGCACAAATCCCTGAATGAAGCGGTCGCGCGTCGCGCGTTCGCTCAAGCCAAGACAGCGGCGCCCAACGCCATCCCGGCCTCCGGCACACCGGCCGGCAAGACGCAGCCTCCTGCATCGCGCGCTGCGGGAAGCAAAGGCAAGGCTATTACCAACTGGAAGCCTCGCCCATTTCCAAGACCGGGCCCGGACGACTTCGTGGTCGTGCTCAAGCCACGCGAACATATGTCGCTGCACCAAGCCTTCTCTGAGAACCGCTACGGAGCCGCCTTTACGGCCTACCTCGGGCCTGAGCTGGCAAAGTCTGTCACGGTTCTGCCGTCCCGTGGCCAAAACATCGTATTGATTCACACCCCAAACCCGGCGGCGGCAGATCGGCTCCTCGGGGAGTTTTCTGTCAATACCGAGCATGGGGCGATTCCACTCCACGGATACCTTCGACAAGACGGAGGCGATGTGTGCCACGGCGTCATCGTCGTCAGCAACTCGGACACCACTGAATCACTTCGAGAGCAGGTGCAATGGAGAGAAGGCACCATCGTCGAGGTGAGGAAATTCGGCTCCTCTAACAAAGCTCGGGTCACCTTTGCCGGGAAGGTGAAACCGCGTTTCGTGCACTATGAGAACATGCTCATCCCAGTGCGAAAATACTACCGGACAATTCCAGCCTGCGGCCTGTGTGGGGCCGTTGGCCACCGAGCGGATGCCTGTCCCAACACGCAGCCCAACACGTGCGGCCTCTGCGGTCAACAAGCCCCGCTTGTGGAGGGGGTGCGGGCCCCTCACGAATGTGTCCCGCGATGCTCGGTATGTGGCGGTGGACACGCAACAAACTCGCGGGAGTGTGCGGCAAAATTCCGCACACACAAGATGCTCGCCCCGAAGGGCGGGGCAAAAAAGAAGTCGGCAGCCAAGAAGAAGGGCCGCCATCTTGGCTCCCCCGGTGAGTCACCGAGCAGGGACGACAGCAACACCGAGAAGCCGGCGCCATCAGCAGAAGTCGGCAAGCGACCACCGACGCAGCCACCACACGGCGGCACAGGAAAACTGTCGACGACGCCACCACGCGGGGAGGCCAGGGCCTGGGCCAACGCTGGAAAACATGGAACGCAGGTGAGCGGCACGGGCAAGGCTGCCCCCTCCTCCCCCCCTGCGGCACGCAATGCCGAGCAAACTAAGATAGCAGCTCTCGAAGGTCAAATTGAGATGCTACTAAAAAAATTGCGCTTCTAGAATCGCAATCAAAACAGCCTACCACTCCCCCCTCGCCCCCCGCAACCGAGGCTATGGAGAGTGAGCCCGTGGCACCCAGGGCAGTATTGAGCGCGGAAGCTGCACTTGAGGCCCGTCTAGAGGCCCGCATGGACGCCCGCCTAAATGCCTTAGAAAATCAAATTTCCGCGGCAATCGCCTCCGCTATCGCCAAAATGACCGAAAATATTCCTACTATCGTCGCACAGCACATTGCGCAATCGTCGCGTAGCGTCCGACGAACCGGCGGTCTCATCAAAGACGTGTCCGGCCGCTATCCCAAAACGTCGCGTCGCGCCATAGAAACTGAAGTAGAAGACGAAGACAGCTGCTCGCTCTCCGGAATTGAGGATGCCCCCCTTCCCGCGAGTGCTGGCTCCGCAGCTGCGTCCCTACAACCACTCTTTCACTTCAATGACCATGGCGGGCAGCCCTCAAATTAGCCGCTCTACCCGTAACAATTCGGCCACCCCCATACAAATTACACAATGGAACTGCCGGGGATTCCGTTCCCGCGCCAAGCGGGCTCACCTCCGGCTTTTCCTCTCAAAATTCACTTCACTTCCCGCAGTGGTTGCCCTCCAGGAGCCAGGGAGCGGCGCTAGCCTTACAAATTATGTCACGTTCCAGCAAGACCCCTCTTCCTGTATATTCGTGCACAAAAATTATACAGCCAACCAAGTTGATTTGGAACTCAATACTGAATATTCCTATGTGATGGTCACCCTCCTTCCGCTTAAGAAACAAAATGCACCATTACATATACTCAACATCTATTGTTCTCCCAAGCTTAAAAATGTAACTTTCGCAGCCCTCTTCAGTCGCGCCCTGAAGGCTGCGGGCAGGGACCCCCTGGTGATCGTGGGTGATTTCAACGCTCACAGCACACTCTGGGGGTACGTGCGTGAAGAGAAGCGCGGGCGCAAGCTAGCGGAACTTGCGTCCACGCTGGGCCTCACTCTTCACACTGACCCTGCATATCCAACGCGGTTGGGTAACTCCGTGACTCGGGACACGTGTCCGGACCTTACCTTCACCAAAAACATTAGACACGCAGAATGGGCCAACACCGAGGAAACCCTCGGCAGTGACCACTGCATACTCAACACCACAGTCACAAGCAAACCATTGGCAAGACCCCACGCCCAAACCCGCATACCAGACTGGACAAAGTTCCGTAAAAACTACACTAATTCGGCCCCTATCCACGAAACAGGTTACCACGCGTGGTCACAAGAATTGGTTACACACCTTCGTTCGACGGAAACTCAAGTTCAACTCTCGGAGGTCCTGCCGGGGGTGGACAACCACCTCCTGCACCTCTGGGAAGCGCGGCACAGCCTCGTCCGCAGATGGCGCCGCCAAAAACACAATCGGAAGCTCAAAATTCGCATTGCCGAGCTCACCCAACGAGCGGCTGAGTACGCGGCCCAGCTCGCCGACTCGAATTGGGTGAACCGATGCAACACGGCTGCTAGACAAATGTCCAGCCGGAGCACTTGGCGTCTCTTTCGCGCCTTGATCGATCCGACCCAAACCAGAGCCGAGACACAAAAACATCTCCAACGGGCTATCCATAGCTTCGACGGAGACACCTCAAAATTAGCAAGCAAACTACGGGATCAATACCTCTGTGTCCAACATGACCCCCGAGGGCCAGCGTACTCGTATGCAGGTTCCGAGAACGCGGAGCTGGATCAACCGTTCCGGCTCCATGACCTAAAGGCGGCCCTGACTAAAATGAAGCGAGGAACGGCGCCGGGCCGAGACCAAGTAACAGTAAAATTACTTGCCAACCTTCCCGACCCGGCCTACGACGCACTCCTCGCATACATAAACTCAATCTGGCTTGGTGCGACACCCCTCCCAATCGAATGGAAGACCGCCTTGGTCACTTTCATTCCCAAAGCCGGAAAAGCCATAAACACGGACAACCTCCGCCCCATCTCCCTCACGTCTTGTGCGGGAAAGCTGATGGAGACTATGGTGCGAGATCGGCTGTCCGAGTTTTTGGAAAACCAAAACGTATTCTCAGACACCATGTTCGGGTTCCGCCCGCACCGGTCCGCGCAGGATGTCCTGCTTCAATTACACCGCGAAATTCTAAATCCCGTTGAATACCCCCTCAATGACAAGGTGGTACTCGCCCTCGATTTGAAGGGGGCTTTCGACAATGTCACACATGACATAATTCTGACGCACCTCTCCCAAACAAACTGTGGACACAACACGTTTCAGTACATTAGGCAATTTCTCTCTGACCGGCAGTCGTATATCCGGATACAAGATGAAGAACACGGCCCCTATCAATTAGGCACGAGAGGTACCCCGCAGGGCGCGGTACTCTCACCCCTACTATTCAATCTGGCAATGATGAAACTCCCGGCTCAGCTGGAGAATGTTGAAGGGATACAGCACGCGCTGTATGCTGACGACATTACCATCTGGGCTAAACACGGATCGGTAGGAGATATTGAAGCCAACCTGCAGCAAGCGGCGGAGATCGTGGACGCCTACGCCCGCCGCTGCGGCCTTCAATGCTCCCCGACTAAATCGGAATTTGTGCACATCCGCCCCTCGCCAAAGTGCACTACCAAAATTGAATTGTCCTTAAAAAGCGGACCCGTCCCAGAACACGATGAGATCAGAGTACTGGGTCTGTTTATACACAAACATCGCAGAGCAGACACAACATTGGCCAAATTGCGTAAGGTGGGGGACCAGGTGGGCCGGATGGTCCGCCGGGTTTCCAACAAACGCGGGGGGTTGCGTTGCAAAGACGCCTTGCGGCTGGCGCATGCATTCGTGACCAGTCGAGTCCTCTACTCGGCTCCTTACCTCCACCTGCGCAAGTTTAATGAGAACGCCCTTGAGGTGATTCTCAGGAAGATGTACAAGCGTGCCCTCGATCTCCCGATAACCACGTCCAACCAGCGCCTTATGGGCCTGGGGATGGTCAACACTTTCGCCGAGCTGCGGGAGGCACACTTGACCAACCAATACACAAGACTTTCAAAAACGACGTCGGGACGCCGCCTATTAGCCCGACTACACATCCACCACCCAACATTGACGGAAGAGCGCGTACGCATCCCAGAAGTCTGGAGATACGCCCTGCACGTGCGCCCTCTTCCGGCCAACATGACACGTGACGAGCACAGTGGCAGGCGCCTTGCGCGGGCGGAGGCACTGGCTCGCCACTATGGGAACAAACACGGTATCTTTTACGTGGACGCCTCCGGTCCTCACCATGGGGGTTGGTACACGGCTGCAGTCGTCCACCAAAACGTCGCAGTGAACGGCCTAACATTCAGGGCACAAAATATAACACATGCGGAGGAGGTCGCCATCGCGCTAGCTGCCGCAGACCAGGACTCGCGCGTCATCATTACCGACTCGAGAGGGGCCTGCAGAAATATTGAACAGGGGTACGCTCCTCACCTTGCGTATCGCATCCTGCAAGATAGCAATTACGTCGGGGCCCCCGCGTCCCGGATGATCATATGGGCTCCAGCTCATATGGGCCTCGAAGGCAACGAAACGGCAGACGCCGCTGCCCGCGCGCTCACTCTCCGGGCAACGCCTTCAGACCCTTCCGAAATGGATCCCGAACCCAATCCGGCCTTAACGTATCGGGAAATTACTGACTTCTATCAATTCGGCCACGCAATTTGTCCTAAACCCTGTAAGGGCCTTACAAAGGTGGAGGAACGCACACTCCTCCGCCTTTACACCAAAACGCTGCTGTGCCCGGCAGTTTTAAAACATTTTGATCCGGCCTGTACAGGAAAATGCCCATACTGTGAGGAGAAGTCTTCGGACGTCTACCACATGGTGTGGGCATGCCAGTCAACCCCGAACCTCGCCCCAAAACCACACCCCACCCGGGAGGACTGGGAGGCAGCCCTGCTCGGCTGCTCCGACCTGGCGAGCCAGAAGGCCCTGGTCGACCGAGCTCGAGTCGCGGCGATCGCCAATGGGCTCCTGTAATGAGGAGCCCACCTAGTGCTTGTGAGGGGTGGCCCCCTCCGGGCCACCTCGCGCTTACTCCCTGTATATACCTCTAATAAAGTTTTTTCCTCCTCCAACCAGCCGACCGGGAGAGTGGTAGATATAAAAGGCGCGTTCGTAAGGCATCCAGAGTCTGTGACAATGGCGCAGTGGATAGCGTGCCCGGCATCTGTTGTTGCGGACCGAGCGGTCGTGGGTTCGATGCCCGTTGCCGGTACCTTTTTTTCTTTGTCATCTGATTGTATATGTTTTTCGATGTCATTTCAGTGACGGAAATACGTCACTGAAGTCTTGGTGGACCCTGGCATAAAACACTTTCGTGTTAAAAAAATACCGTGGTGCAGTGGATAGCGTGCCCGACATCTGTTGTTGCGGACCCAGCGATCGTAGGATCGATGCCCGTTGACGGAACTTTTTTCTTTGGCATCTGATCGTGTAAAATGTTTCGACGTCATTTCCGTGACGGAAATACGTCACTGAAGTCTTGGTGGACCCTGGCATAAAACACTTTCGTGTTAAAAAAATACCGTGGTGCAGTGGATAGCGTGCCCGACATCTGTTGTTGCGGACCCAGCGATCGTAGGTTCGATGCCCGTTGACGGAACTTTTTTCTTTGGCATCTGATCGTGTAAAATGTTTCGACGTCATTTCCGTGACGGAAATACGTCACTGAAGTCTTGGTGGACCCTGGCATAAAACACTTTCATGTTAAAAACTTTAAGTGCTTAAGCATTCATATGTCGACTCATCTATAGAACTCTGCGTCCGTCCTTCTATCTGTAACGCAGGACAATGGTTCAAGCGCGCGTACAGAAATGCGTCCCTGTCCGCCATGGTGGTGTGGTGGTTGCGGGGCTCGTCTGCTGACCCGAAGGCCGCGGGTTCGATCCCGGCCGTGGCGTCCGCATTTTGATGGAGGCAAAATGCCAGAGGCCCGTGAACTGTGTGACGTCAGTGAACGTTTAAGCAGAACAGATGGTCGAAATTTCCAGAGCCCTCCACTATGACATGCCTTATAAGTGAAACCTCGGCGATGCGATCACAGCTCATACGGATTTCGGGGTGATACGAATTTTTCGTTGGTCCCGGCCAAGGCCCATTGGCCTGCATGTAATAGAGTACGGTTGTTGCGAACCGATTTTCACCCAGCGACGTTTGATACGAACGTACGCTACCGCCCAGGTACGAAGACGTGCCAAGCACGTGCGAGAGCGGGAACGCAACCGTAAGCCTGCGCGCCGCACCGCCAACACTTTCTTACGGTGAGAATAAACCTTCAGAGACGCGTGCCGGCCTCCGAGATTGTGTGCGCAAATCTTTGAGACTCTTATGTGCATCCGTGTGCCTTCACGTTTAGATTACAGAGCACGTTAGCACCATGCTTTTTTTTCTAACGCGTCGACGCGGGCTGCTCTCGTTGTACTGTGTTTACACGGGCCTATCTAGATCATCAGACATCCTATGAAAGGTGGACGAGGACCGAAAGAAGGCGAGGACGGTCTTGGCGAAGGCGTCAGGCCTCACAACGTCAACGTGCTCGACCTTTGAGGTCGCACTTGTGCGGGCATGGCCATAAATCTCCCCAAAAACATCCCCAACACCTCCGCGATAACAAAATCATAACCAAAGACCGTGATTCTGTAATTTTGTGGCCTTGATCCGTCGCGTCAAAGCGCTTCTTTCCTTACATTCGCTGCAGTACTCCGGTGTCATGCACAAAAGCATACTAAAATTTGGAAGGGGCAATTGCTGTCGCGGGCCACAACGCACCGGGTTCATTCATTAAATACACACGTACGGGCCGTATATTTACGAGTACTGGTATGATTGCCGGCATCTAAAAATTTAACTGAAAATCATTCAGGATTCTTCTTGTCGTTGCTGCGGCCCTGAAAAACAATAAATGAAATTGTACGCCAGCTTTCTTTTGTCGCATGGTAAATTTCCATGTTTTCTGGTGATACGAATTTCTGATGATACGAATATTTTTGGTGGTCCCGTGAGACTCGTATCACCGAGGTTTCACTAATCATATTGTACTTTTGGCACATAGAGCCCCAGATATTATTAATAATAATAATATTTATTATTATTATTATTAATATTATTATTATTATTATTATTATTATTATTATTATTATTATTATTATTATTATTATTATTATTAGTGGAAGGAAGAGTTCAGCTTTTTTCGAACTCTCTCTAAACGCCTATATAAACGGGATCATAGTTCGTACATTGAATTCTTAGAAAAAAGCGCCTCTGACAGGCCGGCTGAGTTTTGGAAGTATGTACGTAAACGGTCTAGCAAAAGCGGAGAGTCCTTCAGACTACTAGACTCAAATGGGGTAGAAGTGCATGCCGTCGCTGACTGTTTTGCCACACATTTCTCATCCGTTTATAAGGCCTCAGACTCCAGCACTGATATCAGACAACAGCCCAAGGCAGTTAGCTCATCCAGTGCTTTGTCGCTGGATGAAAATCTTATCAGCGAATGCATTAAGCGCTTAAAACCATCCTTATCATGCGGCCCAGATGGCATCCCCTCCGCCATACTAAAAGCATATGGTACTATATTTGTCCCAGTACTGACTGCGATATTTAATAACTGCCTGGACACTTCCACATTTCCTAGCATGTGGAAAACTGCTCGTGTTTTCCCAGTATTTAAGTCGGGCTCTAAGACAGATATTTCTAATTATCGCCCGATTTCTCTACTATGTGGCACATCAAAGATCTTCGAACTGGCTCTTCACAAAATATTGTCTTTTAGTGTGAAAAACTCATTGATTCCAAATCAACATGGTTTTCTTGCTGGCCGCTCAACTACCACAAATCTTGCTAGTTTCATGACGCAGATCTCCACACCTATTTCTCAGAGAGGACAGGTTGACGTAATCTACTGTGACCTGAGCAAGGCTTTTGACGTAGTCAGCCACACACTGATTATGGTTAAACTTGCGAACTTTGATGTTGACTTCTCGATTGTGAATCTCTTGCACAGCTATCTGCTCAATAGATCTTGTTATGTTGCCGTAAATGGCCAAACCTCTTCTTTGTATAAAGTGACTAGTGGGGTCCCTCAAGGGTCGGTATTAGGCCCACTCCTATTTTTAATTTACGTCAATGATGTTTCTTTTGCCATTCATAATTCTTCTTTCCTCTTGTATGCCGATGACATCAAGATATTTAAGGAAATTCATTCAGTTAACGACTGTCGCTTGCTGCAGTCAGATTTGTGTTCTTTTTCCGAATGGTGCAACGGCAATAACCTTTCTCTAAATACCTCAAAGACAAAATTCATGTCTATCACTCGCAAAACATCTAGCGTGTCATTTCAATACTTTGTCAATTCTGTGCCGTTATGCAAGGTTTATGAAATCAGTGATCTTGGTGTTGTTGTTGACAGCGCGTTAAACTTTTCTTCTCACGTTAAGCGTGCTGCTACGCGGGGCCTTCGTTCTCTCGGATGTGTTTGTAGAATATCTCGAGAATTCAGGTCTCCCATGGCCCTACACAAATTGTACGCGGCAATACGTCTTCCGCAACTTGAGTATGCGTCCGTGATATGGAATGGCATTGCTCAATCCAGCGGTAACACCATTGAACGAGTCCAGAAAAAATTCCTCAGCATATATAACCATCGCTTTGCCAAAAATGACTCTGGATTTTGTTCAAATACTGCTGAATCATTATCACTGCCATCACTTCACTGTCGACGAAATCGTTCTGATCTCTTATTTCTCTACAAGCTAGTCCACGGTATCATATCCTGCCCTGTACTTCTCAATTGTGTTAATTTTCGAATTCCGCGTAAGTTAACCAGAGAGAACAGACCGTTTCATGTACCCGCCTGCTTCCAACACTCTACCGTTCACAGAATACAAAGTCTTTATAATATTAACTTTCTTGATCTTGACGTTTTTCATAGTCCACAATCATTGTTTTTATCCGAGCTTTGCACTGTTTTGACATAGTATGGCACAATGTACAAAGTCTTCCCTTCTCCGTCTTTCCGCATAGTTGTATATGTGCAATCTAATTTTTTATTCCCCTGCAATATTTCTTATATTGTCTTATTTTACTCCTCCCCTTTTGTGTTCATTTCTCTTTGTCTACGTGTTTTTGCTCTTTTTATTTCTGAAGACTGTCTGTATTGTATTGTTTTTTTTATTGATTTTTTTTGCGTGCGCCTGCTCAAAGACCTCACGGTTGTTCCTGGGCACGTTAAATAAATGATTGATTGATTGATTGATTTTTAATATTATTATTATTATTAAACGCGGCCCTAGAAGGCGCGTATCTCACATGCGTATTTGCGTACGCCGTTTTCCAATAAGTGATGCTCTCTTAATCTTTGCGCGATCAGCTGTTTCAAATGTGGCGATTCTCCGATTCTCGGCATTGAGGAAAAGAACAAATTAGAGGAGCCACTGCCCAATTCGATAAAAAATTCACAGTTTCGCCGCAAAGGCGAAGCAATGAATGCGATAGCAAAAAAATGGAATGTTACACGAAGAACGAGAAGCAGCTCGCTCCTTGCAGCACGCCGCTGAAGCACAAAGAAGGACGCCCAAGAAGTACGCAAAGGCATGCCTAGGGCAAGCGTGAACTAACTGTCGCAGTTCTTACGTCTTTGTGTTTGAGCAACGCGCTGCAAGAAGGCGAAACTTTATTTGACCCACGGATTTGGGCACGTACGTCCCAGGGTACCCGCACGACCCCACTGCGCTATGCGTTCATGAGTTCATGCAGTTCCGCGACGTGGGCGGCTCGGTGAGTGGCAATAAGCTTGGCCGGCACCGTCCAGCACAGCAGGGTCTACCATTCTTCCCATGTGGCCAGGGGCTCCGGGCCCCGCGATGTCGACAATGAAAAATCAGACGCTCTCAGGTACTTCTTTTAGATGCGAAGCAGCTTTTGCTCGAAGCTGTATCCGTCCTTCCCTCACGCGTCCACTCCCCCATGCGCATGCATCCCTCCCCTCTCCTCGCGTGAGCGCGAGGAGGTGGGGTGGAGGAGGTCGCGTGAGCGCTGCCTCCGCTTCTTTTAAATGCGGAGCATGTCTTAGTCGCACCTGCGGCGTCGGCCGCCGTCCACACCCCCACTGCGGCTCGGCTCGTCTCGTGCCGGCAGCCGGCCTCTCCTCTCCCTCCCTTCCTCCCTCTCCGTCCCTCCCTCCTCTCAATCGAACGCGGGCGGTGTGTATATAAGGGGCGGAGCGCGCGTTCGGAATTCAGTCAATGGCGTCTTTACTTGGCTTTCGCTTGACTTGACGCTTTGCTTGACTCGAGTAGATGCGATGGAAGCAACATTACCTTCAATCAGCGTCCCACCACTCGTTGAAGGCAACGTTACCCGACCCTCACTATCGTCGGCGTCAACAACAGCAAACAACGCAGAAGACAAGGCTGCGAAGAGACGAGCATAAGACGCTGAACGCAAGCGTTTGAAGCGAGCTGCGGACCCGGAACTTCGTGCACGAGAAGCTGCTGCGAAACGGCAACGACGGGCTGTGGATCCTGAACGTCGTGCTCGAGAAGCAGCAACCGTTCGTGAACGTCGAGCAACCGATCCATCACTCGGGCAGCGCGACGCTTCTGGGAAACCCAATTACGCAGCATTCACGCGATACCCCCACCACTCTGCGACGATTTACTCGAGTTCCCCCCGTGGGAAGATGCGGGCGGCATTTTTCTCCTCCCCCATTTCTCTCTCTCCGCCGCAGCTGTGCGCTCGTGTATAGTGCGGCGCGCGCTCACTCCCGTTGCACTCTCCTTCGCAACGGCTCTATGAACGCTCGCAAAGCTGAACGTAAACGGCAACGCCGGCACGCATAGCACTCTCCTTCGCAACGGCGCTATGGACGCTCGCGAAGCTGAACGTAAACGGCAACGCCGGCAAGCGATTCTCGAAGCTGCAAGGCAACGCGAAGCCGAAGTGCCACGGAAGCATCGAGTTGGGGGAGGGGTAACATAAGCGGTACACAACATATACACAACTCCACGCACAAATGAAACATACACGGAAACATAGAAATGGAACAACGATGGAAACACAAGTGAACACCCAGCGCAGCTTCGCATCCCCACATGGTTACCTTTAGTGGAAGATGGTGTAATTGTTCTTTCAAACTGCGGCGCATGGAGTGACCCATCTGCGTCTCTTGACACACGTGGGCGTCTGATGCAAGGTGTGTCCGGTGTTCTTAGTTTTTTCTTTCCACATCACGGGGGGCTGTGGGGGGCTACAGAAAAGGCCCACTTTCTCGTAGCGCGTCTCAAGGGCAGTTTTCAAGTTGAAAGAAAATTAGGAGCGTTGCGTGATAGAAAACTCTCAAGCTCCTCCGAGATTTCCTCACCACCAGCAGTAAATAGGGTATATAAATAGCTCGCCGTTATTAGATGCGAAGCAGCTCTTTGACTAGCCTGTGTAACGCTGTCCCTCCGTCCGCATCAAACGCGAGGCAACGCGCTTCCCTCGGCGCAGGTGTTCGAGCGGTGCCACGTACGTCACGCCGCAGCTGGGCGTTGACGTCACGCTACCCTCGCACGCTTCCCTCGCAGGTGCGCGCGTACGTCACTCTCTCCATGACCCGCCGGAGCGCCCGCAGCTGCCGGCTCCAACGCCCGCTCGTCTCCCGTGTCTGCGTTTCAAACAAATGTTTACACCAGTAAACGCTACAACGAGATTCGCTTCAAACGAATCTTCCAGCGCTCACCGCAGCACCCGCGTTAGCGCCGTTTAAAGTCACTTGGAACGGGAAAAGTACCGCGACCGTCCTGCCCGCCGCCATATTTGGTCCAGCGCGGCCGAAGTTGCGGTGGCGCGGTGTTGATTTCGCGCGGAGTAACGCATGTTTTCACGCATTGCGTGCGCTTTTTCCAGCCCCGAATGAAGCATACCGTTGTTCTGTAACTGATTAGGAAAGAAATAGCGGCAGTGTTTGCTTGCCTACATGCGCACGCACGCGTACTAACGCGATAAAGAAATGCGAACTGCGCCGTCTCGAAACGGCCTCTTCTGGCCGTTTCGTTAATGGGATGTATACCAAATTTGGTATGGCATAACATGACTGTATTACGAATATAAACTACAGGTAGTAACATGAAAATAGTGGCATGTACGCCATGTACGGCATGATTTACATGCCATGCTCATGGTGTGCTCGCGGCCGCTTTGCTAGCTTGATACACACGAAAATTGATATGGTGTGACAAGGGTGTATGACGAACATAAGTTACTGGTCATAACGTGCAAATTATGGCAGGCATAAAATGTAAAAGATGATTTGAATGACATGGTCTCGGGGCGCTCGCGGTCGTTTAATGAAATGCATATATACCAAAATTGATATAACGAGATATTTCTGTATAACGAACGTTAGTGACAGGTGGTAACATGAAAATCATGACTTGCATCTCATGTACAGCATGACTTACTTGCTACGCTCATGGTGCGCTTCGCGGCAGTTCGGTAGCTTGATATACACCAAAATTGGTATAGAGCGAGCATGCTGTATGACGAACATGAATGACAGGTGGTAACGTGAAAATCATGACATGCGCTTCCGGCCGTTTTGTTAACTGGATGTATACCAAATTTGGTATGGCATGACATTGGTGCGGTGCGAACATAAATTACAGGTCATACGATGTATATACTAGGTTCTATATACATTAGAGGTGTGCACGGGCTCCGGGTAGCCCGAAAGCCCGAGCCCGACCCGGCCCGCGGGCCGGGCTCGGGCGGGCCGACGTATTTTCACCTCGGGCCCGGGCCGGGCTCGGCCTACTTGGAGTTTTACCGGGCTGGGCTCGGGCCCGGCACAAAGCCCGACTCAAGCCCGAAATATAGAGCATGAACGGGAATTGTTTTCCAGCACGCATACAGCGCCTTTCCCGCGACCGCCCTTTACCGCTTTTCCTTTCCATTCGCTACTTTAAACAAAAGGGGAGCAGGTAAAGCACTGCCTCTGTTGCACTCCGACAAACAGAGAAGTAACACCACCTGAGCTAGTGACGGCGCCACGCGACTGTTCGCGTTAGATTTAAGGCCGAATCCCATATGAGTGCAAATGCACGCGACAGCGACGAGCGACCCGACGGAGATCAGCCTTCGTGCAATCTGACGCTTGCATGGGCATACCCCATACACGTCACGGCTTTGGCGAGCGAACTCCATTGTTGCTGGCATGAGGCCGTCTACTTGTAATTGTAATCTGTGTAATAGAGACTGTTCATCGTGTGTCGTTTGATCATATTTGATATGCTCAATAAAATGCCAAATTACTGGAAAACGATGTTTTGTTTTCGCAGCGAACCTTCAAAAAGCCGGGCCGGGCCGGGCCGGGCCCGGGATTGTGTTTTCGTACGTCGGGCCTGGGCCGGGCGGGCTCGCAGCCCTTTGCCGTCGGGCTCGGGCGGGCCTTCGACAAAGTCAGCGGGCCCGGGCCGGGCTCGGAAATACGGCCCGTGCACAGCTCTAATATACCTGCATACATGACAAACATGCGATATATAGTGAACTAGGTGTCATGACAAGAATTACTTCATCTGCCTCAAAGACGAACAAGGTGATATATGCGGCTCTTTGCTGGCTGCTTCGCATTAGATTGATTCCCATAACGTGTGGGATCTGCAGGATTGACACAATATGCACAATGACACAATATGCACAGTCACGTCACGCGCCACCAATCTTTGTGCATATCAAGCCAGGAACCTGCCGCGAGTGCACCATGAGCTTGGCATGTAAAATCATGCCTTACATGACATGCGTGCCATTATTTTCATGGTAAACACTGTTATTTACGTTCGTCATACAGTCACCTCCGCAATACCAATCTGTAGCAGTCAGTTTTTATGGCGCACTGATCGTTATATATGAGCCCAAAGGCGTCAATTTTACGGCAAACATCGTTAAGAGCAGCCCGGCAATGGTATTGTGCATGAACCTTCTGCGGCAACCACGCGATGCAAGCTGCACTAGTGTAGCGGAGACGCAAACATTCCCCGAAACAACATTTGCGAATTCAAAATGAAACGCTTGCCTCACAAAGGCGGGTATCAATCGTGGGAACAAATTTTTTTCGCCGTATTCTGCGCAGCCACACAGCCGTCGCTCGGCATCCTTTTTCCCGCTGGGAATAGCAAAGAAAGCTTCGCCTTTTCCCGCCGGTTGCTGCACCCAAAAGCGTAGCACCCAGGCCTTCTTCGATGCCTCGACAGTCTTGCGATGAAGTGTCAAAACGATACGAGATGTCGTAATGTTCCTGCTCGCTCTTCTGAGGCTATAAAAGCAATTAAATGTAATCGCTCTGCCCAGCGCCGTGCGTCGGAGGCCGGGAGACGCTAGCAAGGCGAGCAAGCTGGACCATTTTTGTGGCGAAGTCGCCGAAAGGGGGCTGCGGCGAAGAGAAAACGAACGTGGTACTTTTCCCGTTCCAGTGACTTTAGCGCCGTTCAACCCGTGACGCCACCCGTGCGCAACGCTGCTGATTCGCATCACATCAGGGTTCCCTTCGGGGAGATGGTCCAATTTTGCCAGCGCGTGCAAGGGGCATGGTTGGGCTGTCTAATGCAGCGGGCTGGGGAGCGAGGGTCGATGGTTCGAATCCTAGGTAGGGTGCTTCAGAACTTTTTTCTTCTGCTTTATTGTTCTTTGTGCCTTTTTATATATACACATACACATATCAGGGACATGACGCCGGCGGCAAAAATTAGCCGAGAGTGTCCATATAATTGCCACTGCAATAAAAATCACTGCTGATTCCTCTGTCATAGGAATCGGTATAACACGAAAGTGTTATACCGATTCATGTGTTGTCATTTAGGTAGTTGAATGTCTATAGTACATTAATATATGAGAGCTTGTACCTTGTCTACTAGTGACCGCTTGATATCGACTCACCCACATTGACGCGTAGTGGCACATTTCAGTCCCCATGACTTACGCCCATGATCATGATTTAAACCTTGCGGTAGCTGAAGTAAACATCTACATGGACACAGCATATCGCGAATCCCGCAAAAAGATGTCATGAAGAAGCACGTAATAAACACTGGTGCACTCTTTCAAAGCGTCGCGAAACGCGAAGAGAAACGCGACGCGCGTCCTGTCTTCGTTTTAGCCTGGCCATGGTTTTTCACAGGGCGAGCGGGGAACGTGGTGTGACAGTCAAGCGAGTGTCGGAGTGCTGTTTGCTTAAAAATATGGATGGTTGCTATGAGCGAGGCTTGGACTAAAGGCACCACCACGGGGTGTGTTAAAGCATTCACAAAATTAGACTTCTATTGAAAACGCGTTCAATAAAACGGTCTTAGCAACGGCTCTACCGTGTGCTCTACCGCTTTCAGACGGTGACACCACCTCGCGAATGAAGAGCACTGTGAGAGGAAAGTTTGAGAGTTAAAAGGCACGTTCGTATCTAGGCGGTGTTGGCAATACCCGGAAAGACTGCCGCTCCGGCGTCCCAAAGAATTACGTCATCGCCGCTGTCGGGCAGAACAATGCGGCGCCTGCGACTCGTATAAACAAAACCGAGCTGCGGGTGAATGCCTGGGGTCGGCACGTATATAAGCTGGCTTCGGCGGTGTTTTCCTGGAAGCGCGCCTTCGGAAAGCGCATTGTGGTGTTGGCCGGAACATCTCCGTCTCGTACGACCGTGCGGTACGCCTCGTACAACCGTGCGGTAGCCGCAAGCCATTGCGGGGGACTCGGACAGCGACGGCAGCGAGCGTCTGCTCAACGAGCTCGGAGCTCAGATTTATAACTTCGAAGGCTCGCCACGGACTGTGACTCCGCCGAGCTAAATGAGCCGACGACTATAGTGTTTGCAGATCACAATGGCTGGAGACATCCGAGCACCGTGCTCGAACCGTGGGAACGTGACCTTCGCTCGAGAGCGCCGTGCGTGAACTTGTGAAGACCCCGTGACGCAGTGTTTTTAGCAGACCTGAAGGGAGAGTCCGGGGGAGACGGATTTCGGAACGCGCCGAAAGCGCATCGGAATAAACGAACTGCGTTTTGCCCAGTCTAAGTCTCCTCTCATCAGCGACATACGAGAGCCGGCTTTCTCGGTTCACACCTGAGAAAAGGGCACCACGAACTTCACCGCCGCCATCTTGAATAATTTGCTAGTTCGGCGGCCGCTCAAAAGGGGCAGTAACTGAAGGAGAAAGTGGCGCTAGGGTCTATGGAGATTCAAAATTAAAGCAGCGAATGGCAGACTGCCCGGTACCCTCCGTGCCGACAAAGCCATGCGCCCCGCGCCGGCTGGGGTAGGCGCGCCGCGACGGTAGTTTTGAATTCCTCGAAAGTTTCGTTGTAGCATGAAGCGAGTGTTGACCGCGGGCACCAGGCTGGCCGTGCAGGCAGGCTATGTTTGGAGGACGCCCGCAAGTCTCCTGTTGTGGTTGGCGGGTCATTGTTCGCACTTGAGAGTTATCGGAGTTGTCGTTATGTCAGCCGTGCTCCGCCGCCGATAGGAACCCGTCCTAGTCGCCGGCCTTGATATGAAGTTTCGTGATGTTCCGTTACATGAAGCGATCTTTGGCTGGCGCGTGCAGTTTTTGCGGTGTTTGCGTGTTGTGTGCTCTTGCCGCCGTGGCGGTTAACGGCACGCACCATTCGTACATCATGCAACGGTGCACGGATACTTCAAGACGGCCTAATTACGCAAAATTCATCCATGTTAAGAAAAACTAAATGTGAGCATGCGGCTTCCGTTCGCAGCCACACAAATGCGAGTTGCAGTTGGACAACACAAATATTGTTTTTTTAAATATGACTGAAACGTGAAGAACACGACGTTGCAGTTAATATCGCTTTTCCTAGAAGCAGTGAAATAATGGACTTGAGACTCATAGTTCAGCTTTCGCGTCTATGACCTTACTGCCTGATGGAAGTGCGTTTTGCTTTTTTTCCCTGTTTATCACTCGCTATCGTTTAAATACGCGTTTCTGAGACTCAATAGGCAGTTTTAGAATAGCGTACGCAAAGCTTTGCGTTGGCTTTTCGCAAAACTGCGGATGCGTCGTACCATAGGAGGCTATGGTCGTACGCTAAACGCTTGCGGGCTCCCGTCAAGTGGCGGCAATAGCGGGCCGCAAACGCTAACTTAGCGTACGCTACTCTAAAACTGCCTAACGTGTCGCAGCTTGCACTGAGCCTAGACGACGAAACTACGTTTGCCTCATGCGACTGCGTAATTTGTATCGTTGGAATTCATAGTTTTCAAGTGCTTCATTTTAGGACGAAAGCGTTTTCAGAGTATGCGAGAAGGTAAGAACTGATGCGTTTGCCCAAGGAGGGGTTAACAGTTGTGCAATCATCTCTCTGCTAAGTCTCGATCCCCAACTCAAGTGGACCAGCTTTCTATCCTGCCGCCAGTGCTTCTCCTCAGTGCGTGCATATACTATGTACTTACGGCTGAAAAAGTACTCTTCGTGTTTATGTATTACTATTTCTGTAATTACCTATGGAAAAACCGCTTTAAGAATTTATGTGTAGGCATGAGACTTGTCCTATATGCATAATTTTACTGTTTGTGTTTGTTACAATAAAGTGCTCATTGTACCCGACATGAAGTCGTCCCTTCAGTGGCGTAATATTCAGCTGGGCATTGTATTCGCGGTGAAAGAAAAGCAGCGTATAGGCTTATTTCACCTGGTCATTGAGTAATACGCTTTTCTTCGAATGTTAAGTGCTGCTTCATAAACTGACCATCGCCTGCATCCCGTTGCCACCAACTAACTCTCAAGTAGTGTTCAAGTACCATATAATATTTATTGCTCTTTTTAGTGCAATGTACTACTTACTCTGTTAAATCTGATCTTTTTCATTTTGTTTATGTAGTGAAAATGTCCAGCATTACATGTATATTTGTGCAACATCTGAGGAGATATATAACTGGTTGATTTGTGTTTCGTATCAGTACAAGGGCTAATAAGTAGATCATTGCATTATTACTTCAAATTAAGATATTTTGCGCTTCTTTATGTTTTTGCCATGCACTGACATTTCTTTAAACTTCATGATTATCTCTCATGAGAGACTCCTCTGTACTTTGGTCGGTATTGCACCAATGAAAATTGTCCACTTTCTATGTGCATACGTCAAAGGGCCTGCACAGGCTGGAATTCTTCCCTTCTGTTCTTCTACTGAACTTGTATCGTGCCCCATTACATGCGAATCTTGAGTTCAGGAAACAAAGCAATAAAAAGAGGTCACAGAAATGCTGTGGATGGATTCATCCTTTATGCTCTAGCACATGCTGGCTGCGGGCAAACAAGAATGCGCGGCCAAGCACAGCACGCGCGCGAGTGCACGCGAAAAAAAAAGAAAAAAACCGGCGCGCGGCATGGGAGAGGAAAAAAAGCAAACAAGCGAAAAACAGAACGGTGCGCGTCATGGGAGAGGATAAAAAGCAAGCGCACAAAGAAAAGAAGGAATGAAAAAGGCGCGTGGAGTGGGAAGAAGAGGGGGCGAGAAGGGAGCTCTTGGGGCACTTGGCACTCTCGGCCCTAACGTCGGCGGAGCGCTTGAATTTCGCGTCCCTGTGGGAGGTATACGAAGAGACCCATCCTTGGTGCTGGTTAGTGTTACCTCCTTCATGCATTTGATAGTAGCGCAGTGGGTTAAACGCCCGCTTGCCATCGCCGCACACCGAGAGGTCGTGGTTTCGACTCGTGTCATTGGAATTTTTTTTCTTCTAAACTATTTCTTGACATCTGATCTTGTTAATTTTGCTGACGTAATTCCGTCCCGGATATACGTCAGCAAAATACGTCATTCGTCAAATACGTCATTGATGACGTATTTCCGTCCCGGAAATACGTCATCAATGTATTGGTGGACTCCGGCATAAAACCCTTTCCTGTTAAAAGAAAGAAAAAGATCGTTCATCCCTCCGTCATAGGAATCGAAATAACACGAAAGTAGTAAAGCGTGCCTTTACAGAAGTACCTGAATGTTTACTGTACATTGATACAAGAGAGTTTGTACAATGTAAATTGATGTCTGGCAGCTATAGCACCGTTTAACGTGGATGCACCCACTTTGATGATTGGTGGTACATCTTTATCCCGACGACTAACGTCCATGGTAAATGAATAAACCCTTGTGGTAGCTGTAGTAGTTAACGGTGAAAGCGTAATCAGAGAACGAGGTGTGATAACCAGAAGAGCGTCGCATATTGGTCGCAGAACTTGGTCGCCATCCCGCGGCATGTTAAAATGTGATAGAACACCACGGCCGGACTAGAGGAAAACGCAAAGTGCGTCGTCCAACCAATCAGGAGGGTTAGCACATCTAAGTGTGTCCTTCCGCACCATGTCGTCTGCTAGCGGCGAGCGCTGCAGCGAAAGCGGCAAGAGCGTCTCGGGACACTGTGCAACTGCGCAGTGAGATGAGCTGTAAAGGCACTTTTAGCTGGGCATTTACGATCCGCTCCGGCCAGACCGGTGAATGCACATGAACGCGTAGAAGGATCTGTAGTGCGCGTGACTCAGTTAACACCCAAACACGTTGAAAGAACTGCAGTGCTCGTGCGCAGAACGATCGTGCGACCGGCGGAACGTAGAACGCATCTTTCGCTCCGCTCGTGAAGCCAATTGACCGGAGCGTGAAGGTGCGTCCGCTTGGTTTCGCCGTCATTTTGCAGCCAAGCTCACCGCGTCTCGGCAAGACGCGCTATTCGAAAACACGAAATACGTGCAGCACCTTGCACTCTCTCGAGACGCTACATCTGGGAAGGGCTGAGCGTAAGCGACGTTCAGCTAAAAGAGCCTCGGCACCGTAAAAGCGCGCGTCTTCGAGATACTTGCACGATATCGCACAGGTGAACCAGGCGCCGCCATTTTGACTAAGGAGTGACCAAATCTGCCATCGCGGACTAATCACAACCCAAGACTGGGTCCTCCGCGGCGCTGTGGACGCTCGGGCTGTGCGGACTACTCATTAAAGTTTAGACAGTGTCGTACCATTCCTTCGTACTTTATAAGTAAAAACATAACGCATACGAGCCACAACAACGTTATTTCCTTCGTCATTTGCATGCTATAACACGTACAAGCAAGAACTCTTTCTTCAGTATCATGGAGCCACAAAAATTGTTTTATACAGAAAATGCGACAAAATCGTCATACAAATCACAGCTACAACACGAAGAGAAGCCTTCAAGTAAAAATCCTCCGACGAGACCGCTTGCAAAAGTCATGAGGACAAACGACGGGCTACGTATATGGGGCACTAAATCTCGCTTCGCAACAACCTGCGCTCGAGGGTCGTGAAGCCTTGGCTCTGCTGCACGGTACTTCTGGAACAGAGTATAGAGTATGTGACCGTGGCGCAGTGGATAGCGTGCCCGGCATCTGTTGATGCGGACCGAGCAGTCGTGGGTTCGATGTCCGTTGATGGAGCTTTTTTTCTTTGCCATCTGATCGTGTAAATTTTTTCGACGTCATTTCCGTGACGGAACTACGTCACTCAAGTCTTGGTGGACCCCGGCATAAAACACTTTCGTGTTAAAAAAAAGTTGTACGCCAGCTACGAAAATACCAGACATTGCTACCTATAGGACAAGAGCACCTGAATCTTTCAAGCGATGCTTTTAGTAACTGACATGTGCGGCCCGCCACGGTGGTCTAGTGGTTATGGAGCTCGACTGCTGACTCGAAGGTCGCGGGATCGAATCCCGGCCGCGGCGGCTGCATTTTCGATGGAGGGGTAAATGTTTGAGGCCCGTGTACTTAGATTTAGGTGCATGTTAAAGAACCCCAGGTGGTCGAAATTTCCGGAGCCCTCCACTACGGCGTCTCTCATAATCATATCGTGGTTTTGGGACGTTAAACCCGACAGATTATTACTAGTAACTGACATGTGTAGCTGGTGGCGTTCCAAAAAACCCTGCTCACGCACAAGAAACCCTTCTCACCCACAACAGGTGCGCGCGCACCAAATAAATAAATTAATAAATAAAACAAAATAAATGTTTTTTCTGTAGCTGGGGATCGAAACCGCGTAGCTGCTTTCCGAAAGTGAGTACACAGAACCAGCGCCTCTTGAACACTAGACCACGAGATCATGCTTGCCCATTGCGAAATTAACTGAAGCATTTTAATGCGTTCTACCGATGATACGAAAAAACAATTGGGGGGCAGTGTAGCTGCTCTGAGTGCTTCATTGCAATATTTCGTGTAGGCAGACAAAAAACTTGGAGGACGCATGAGCTTCGCCTTCAAGAGGAGAACGCGATAGCATAATCGGTCCCCGTGCGCATCGCATTCAACTGTTCCGCAAAGGGAGGAACATTTGTGCGCGTAACATTTGCCGTTTCAAGTTAATATAGAATGCCTAGTGCAAGTACAGCTGAGAAGTGCCCACAACGCTGCAATTCTTCATTTTACAAATGGGCTAAGTTCCCACTGCGCACCCGTAAAATGCCACGCGCACCTCCACATTTTGTAGGGGGTGGGCAGTTCTAAAGGGCCACTAACCGGGCCCTAAAAACATAAAAAGCGAGCACTTTAAGACCCAACCACATGCACGCGATTTTCGAGCGACGGCGACGAGCGACAGGATTTGCTTTCCTGGAGGGCCATGCGTAGCGGTCGCTTGTCGCGTCGCAGGTTTCTGGGGAGCCACAAAAAATCGCTTGTCGCCCGGAAGTGCGCATGACGATTTCCGGCAAAATGGCAGCATCCCTGATCATCGCTTTGGTTGCAATTTACAATTGATGCTTCTCATCCGCGAGCACATCAAAGAAGGCAAGATATAGACCATCTTCTTCACAGCCACTTCTCCCGCGGAGAGCGAGGCATCGGCCGCATCTTGTCGTGGATCAATTGTTATCGACGGTTCGTTGTGATGTTTCAGTGGTAGCTTGCTGCAGTGACATCGTCGTCGTGTGAGGTGGCCCTTCTCCTTTTGAGGCAGCCATGTCCGACCTCGAAAAGCACGATTTAAAGGGGTGTCTTATCAACGAAGTTGAGAAGGAAAGCGTGATTTGGGACTCGTATGACGAGCCTCGATGTCACAGCAGATACTGCTGTCGAGGTTAATGAAAACATGAAAAAAAAAGCAAGTCGCGAAACGCTTTTCTGGCTCCATAATTATCTCACACAAGACAATATTGAATTTGGCATACTGGCATTCATCTACTTTCAAGTTCTTGTTTGCAATTTACCTGCGTGCACGGGATAGTTTTCAATTGAGCAACAATGCCACTTTGTCGCTCATACTCATGTGGTTGCTCAAGTCGTGATGCAACAACGTGACCGAGCCCGTTTGTCGCTGTCGTTCCTGGCAGTCGCTCGAAAGTCGGCTGCATGTGGTTGCGCCTTTATTCTCTCCTGGCGTTTCTCGTGTTTCTTGCGCACTTCGTTACGCAAGAGCAGTGATTCACGTGACGTTATTACAGGGCATGATCTCGATTGGTCCGTATACGCAAAACATCAGTTGTGAATTGTCACCTGCGCTGTTTTTCCATGTAGCTGCCCACGCTTTCTGCTCTTCCCCCATGACTATCGTGCGCGATCAACTAATTTCTCTTCATTTTGTGTGTTTTCGGCTGAACAAGCGGAGATAACAGCCTCTAGCCGACAAACACGAAACCCTGATAGAGTCCGCGCTTAGTGCTCGCATTGTACGCTTGCTTTTAAGAAATAAGTGGCGACGAGGAGATATTGCTTGTACGAAGTGCTGTGAAGGCGAAAAAGAAACCACTCCCTCGTCTTTAAACTCGGGGCGGTGAGGGCCCCTGTAAGCGACCCACTCGCACAATTCAGATGTTTTGACGCCTGCTGCGACTCTACAATTCAGCGACGCAATACTACATGCGTCAACGAGAGTCCTCCCGCTACGTCACAGCTGTTTAACAGCGAAGCTATTTGTGCTAGCCGTAACTTGTGCGCCCTGCGGGTATGTGCTGTACGGCCTACTTGAAAACTATCATCATCATGAACGGGTATGTGCCACAAAAATTCGGTAAATCTCACTACTCACCACTGGTTCACTAAAAATAAAGCAGGACACTATCGTCATCAAACGATTATGGACCACTGTGCGGGCTATCATAAAACTATCATTATCGTAAATGGGTATGTGCCACAGAAATTGGTAGGCGGTACTACCGGCATAACCGCCTAGGCGTAGCATATACAGAACCTAATACGAAGGTCAATCTAGGCACAGCAAGTTTAACCTCGATATAGCCAAGTTAAACCAAGCTACCACCAAGGTCAACCTCAATATAGCGAAGTTGAACCTAGCCACAAAAGCCTAACCTCCATATAACTAAGTTCTATCTAGTTCAACCTAGCTGGAACCAATTTTTGCCTAGCTGCAACTAGAATAAGCAGCTCATAGATCTGTGAGAGGTGCGAACACTTGTTTTCAGCGCGAGGTTCTGTCTCTGGAGAGTCACAATATTACCAGAAACAATTTTAACAGAAAAAAGTGCACTTCACTCGACATATGTGTAACAAACATTCATTCTCGAGACTGTTTTTCTGGACTGCTAACAGCTGACGTAAGCGACCATCTACCATTTTTTTGCTTCCAATAATGCAGGTTAAACGTGAGACCAGAGTGGAAGTCTTATCTCGCAGCATTAGGGCTGCAGGCTTGGAAGTGTTTCGCTCACATATTCAATCAGTCGATTGGACATGCGTGTTTGAGCGAAGAAACCCAAATGCAACATACGAGGCATTTTTTGAGAAGCTTAGATTGTTATAATCAAGCATATTCAATGACCTTGCGAAACCGAAAACTCAAACGTGCAAGGAGCCGTGGATTGAAGAAAAGCTACTCACAATGATTAAGACAAAAATAAAATGTACCACACTTTTGTTCGGTCTCGGAACCTGGAGGCGTTGTCAGACAAAAATTTCGGCAGATCCCACGTACCGTGGGAATCGACGCTATGCGAATCATGCGCGGGATGGTGACTACGGCGTAATTTTTTATATTGAGCGAAACGTTGCGGAATGATGCTAGATAAATGTGGAAGTGGCAGGCACACACTCATATGTTGAAGAGTCGCATATGTATTATATAACCAGTTGTTTACATGCAGTTGCATAACGATGCTAACAGCAGAATGCGCTGTCCACATCCAAACCATCTTTCACGCAGTAGAAATACCAGGCGTTCTTGGGTCTTGACAAATCAATGTTGAAGTCCCCGGTACTTATGAGAGGACTGGTTCTCTGGGCAGATTTATTATAGGAGGCATTGATCCCGGTTTTCGCGTAATCCACATGGATCACGTTGCCGACCACGTGGACGAGTGGATGGTAGTTGAGCGTCTTCCAGGGCTGTTCTCTCTTCAGCTTCCTCACTTTCCTTGCGTCAGCCGCGGTGGTGTAGCGGTTACGGTGTGCGGCTGCTGACTCGAAGGTCGCGGGTTCGATCCCGGCCGTGGCCGGTCGAATTTCGATGGAGGCAAAATGCTAGACCCCCGTGTACTGTGCAATCTCGGTACGCGTTAAAGAATGCCACATGGTCAAAATTTCCGGACGCCATCGCTACGGCGTCTCTCATAATCATATCGTGGTTTTAGTGCATAAAACCCCAACAATTCTTATTATTATCACTTTCCTTGCGTGTCAATATGTTTGTCTTCGGGGTTACTGTGTTTGTTGAGACTCTGTATCACCTGTGGCACATACCCGCATAACATGAACTTTGGTACGCGGGTCTGTGCCACACGTGACTGAGAGAAAGGGTTTCATGACGTACGCGACAGGTATTTTGCGTTATTCATGTCATGAGCAGTGAATCGCGTTCGTCATACACTGATCACCTGCTGTGCCAATTTTGGTATATTACAAGTTATGGAGACGACCAGCAGAGTGCCCAGACGTAGGCGGCTAAATAGATAGATAGATAGATAGATACGTAGATAGAAACGGCCAAAGTTCCTGAGGTTCGCTAAGAAATGCTTCGCATTTAATAAAAAAACACTGAAATAGGTTCAACACCGATGTCGGAGCAGCCCGTCCTTTCTAGACATTGACTACTATGTGCAAAGCCACTGTAATTGGTAACAAAAATCTCGCCCGCGTTTCTAAGGCAAAGCGGCGCACAATATTACAATTCGCTGAAGTGCTGCTAGTAGAAACAGTGTATATATATATATATATATATATATATATATATATATGAATGTGGGTGTTTCCACACACACACAAACACACACGTATATATATATATATATATATATATTACGCAGTGAAACAGACACGCGTACGAAGCGATTTTTGACCTTCCGGCCGCGGGTCCGGCCAGACCCGCGGACATATATATATATATATATATATATATATATAATATATATATATATATATATATATATATATATATATATATATATATATATATATATATACACTGTTTCGGCTAGCAGCACTTGCGCGAAATGTAACATTTTGTGCCACTTTGCCTTAGAAACTCGGGCGAGATTTTGAAGCACGTGGACCAAGTTCACGTGCACCTTGTTTCCGAAAACGAAAGATTATTGGAAGTTAGCGCTCTGCGTGTCTCTGTGTGCCTATATATTTCTTGTCCTGTCCTTTACGTGCACTACAAGTACACTTATTGAAGATGTGCTACCAACGAGCCCGCATCGCCTCCCTCGATCCTCGCCCGCTTTGCTGGGTAGGAATATCTGTGCGTTTATAGCCTGGGAGAGTCCCCACAATCTATGGATGGACAACACAAAAGTGCGACTTCGAAACTGATGAAACAAAAAACCGTGAGACAAGCGCATGCAGTGAGCCAATATGCGCCGCGCGCGTTTGACTCTGAACCGGTTCCAATAATAATATCTGGGATTTCACGTCCCAAAACCACGATATGATTATGAGAGACGCCGTAGTGGAGGGCTCCGGAAATGTCGACCACCTGGGGTTCTTTAACGTGCACCTAATGCGAAGTACATGGGCCTCAGACTTTCTCGCCTCCATCGAAAATGCAGCCGCCGCTGCCGGGATTTGATCCCCCGACCTTCGGGTCAGTACTCGAGCGCCATAACCACTAGACCACCATAGCGGGGCCTGAACCGGTTTCAACTTCGCAGTGCTGCATTCTAACTACAGGCGTCATGATTGAGCTCCCTGTCACATGGAAAAGCATTTCCGAGAAAAGCATACAATACCATTTTATGGGGCACAGAACCTTGTCACGCGAATAAAGTTCGGTTGTTCAGGACCTTTAACCCCTTATGGTCGAGATGATTCATTTTCAATGTAAGCGATCAGTTTTTACAATATTAGATGCCTATGATCTTGGTAGTCCAAAAAAGAGGAACAAATCTGCGCTTACGCTTCTCAATGAGGAGTAATTATTGACCAAATTAATGTATCAAGTGATTGTTATTTATTAATATTTCGATTATTGTTTATAAATAATTAATTAATAATGATTTTGGTAGCATAGAAAAGCACGTAACAGCCATAATTCATATTTCCGATACCGAACAAAAATAAATGCCCTGCGTCTGCACTGTGAAAGAAGAAGCTGCCTCAGTGAATTGCGGAAACAGCGATTTCGCAGGCGTAGCATTACGGAAGTCTTTGCAGACACAGCACTCACAAGTTCCACAGAATATCGGCACTTATTATATCCCTGGCGGAGGTCATTTTGTCAAACCCGTAAACTGGAAGTGTCAATTACGAGGCTGCGATGTCGTGCACCGAGGCTAAATTTCTATCAACACAGGTCTGCTCAGGCACCTTCTCCACTGTGCGCATTCTGTGGTGAGCTGGAAACGATTGATCATTTCTTTCTGACCTGCAAGCGATATACTACATCACGAAAAACCTTTTGGAAAGACCTTTACGGGCTATTGGAATGAATTTATCTGTGCCTGCGCTTTTGTCTTTTGGAGCGTCTATTTCTGGGTTCTCCAATGCGAAAGTTTGCGTGGCTGTGAGGGATTACCTCAATGAAACCAATCGATTAACTAGACAATATATATTATTCTTCTGTGTCAACACATGTATATATTTTTAATATTCGGGCATTTATTTATTTTATTTTATTACTGTTATTTATTTATTTATTTCTTATTTGATCAAGCGTCAAAGTTTCCTATCAAATTTATAATGTTTCTATTCTGTAACCTCCTTTCTAAAGTATTATAACGTTTGATAAAACCACTAAATTCTTGGCCAATCCCCCACAGTGGGTGTGAGCCAAAGTTGAAGGTGAACAAGAACAAGAACAGCGCGACCGCTTCTGCGATATTTTTTTTTTCACGCGTGACGTCACTTTCTTGTGTGTACCAGGTTGGCAGTATATGTAGAGCAGATGCTAGCGGATTACAGGTGCCAGCGGAAGAACAATTAACCCGTTCTATTCACCAGGAGGATGCTGAGTGGCCTACACTACTGATTATTCCAAATGGAATCTCTACGCCTGAAAGGATTAATGTCATGTATAAAAGCGCACCCTCAAAAAAAAAAGAAAAGAAAACAAGCTCTTGAAAAAAAAAAAACACTGCGTCGGCCGGGAATCGAACCCGGGTCAACTGCTTGGAAGGCAGCTATGCTAACCACTATACCACCGACGCCAGATGATGGAGCAGGCTTCCGCGAACGCATTTGTTACATGCACAAGGAACAGCTGCGAGCAGGCCTGACAGATGAAACGGGGTCAACGGACCGGCGGCCGCCGAGCAAGACCGTGGCTTTAGCGCTTCCCTGTTTGCGTCCATAGAGTGTAAAGAAACTTTAATTCTGGCACTGTCAGCTATTAAGAATGGTTGCTTCAGTGAAACATCGCGTTCTGGTCTGCATACTGAAAAACAAATAAAATTTGAATCATTCAAATACGTTGAAATATTTGTAACTTCTATCACAGGAGTAGCTAATCCCAGGAAGTTACGTGCTTGACTAATTGTTTAACAATGAGGTACGCCGAAATGCGGAATTCAGAACAAGCTTCACCGCCTTGTGTTCTATAAAACGTGTATACCTATACCTAAGTTCGGCGCCGGGTGTTAGAGTTGTTACGGTGCTCGGCTGCTGACCTAAATGTTACGGCTTCGAACCCGGCTGCGGCGGTTGCATTTCAATGGAGCCCGGTGCTAGAGGCCCGTGTACTTAGATTTAGGTGCACCTTAAAGAACGCCAGCTGGTGGATATCTCCGGAGACCTCCGGCATGCCTTATAATAATATCGAGGTTTGGCATGTGAAACATGAATTATTATTGTTGTATATAAATGCGCGGTTATATTGCCATGTCACTACTGTCGAAGTACACAATTCCACTGAGAAAAGAAGGGAAATATATATCAAAATGCCTAGTTGCTACAGCGAAGCTTCTTGGTTTGTTTGTATCCTCAGGCCTATGGCCTGAGGATACAAACACAAACTGAGGATTCTTGGGATTGGCCAAGAAACGTTTTGTAACCTATCGATGAGAACTGCAATGGTGCTTGTTATTATATTAATAAAAGAAATACGTAAATAAAAAAATGTTCATTTACAGAGAGAGTAAGAGAGAGAGGACAAAAAAGGAAAAAGAAAGGAAACAACGCCTGATAAATATTGAACTTATGAAATTTTGAGTAGACCAGACAGCTGTGTTTACCTGACCCGATGATCTTGGGCTATGTGGGTTACATTTTAACACGTTTTCAATCTCTGGAGACCTATGGCGTGTCTTATAATCATATCGAGGTTTTGGCATGTAAAACCTGAAATATTATTGTTGCATATAAATGGGCGGATATATCGCCATGTCGCTACTGTCGAAGTACACGATTTCAGTGAGAAAAGAAGGGGTGTGTCGAAGTGTCCGTTTCTACTTTTTACAGCGAATCTTCTACCCTGTGCCGTCGTCGTTGTAGTATTAGTCGGCCTCACTGATCAGGTCACGTGACCAGAGAGGGAAGTCAATAGGAAAATAAATGAAATGATGACGCTGTGTGTGGTCGTGTGTGGTCGTTTTTCTTCTCTTCTTGTGTACGTGTCTGTTGAAGGCTTGGTTCCTCGTTTTCAAGCTATGTACCAACAGGCCCAACACTAGACTCTTCTACGCTGGCAATGAGGACGATGACGATGTTCTCCTTTTTATAAATGGAGCGAAATGATGATTATGATCATGACACCTAATTTCCGCATTACTGCCATGTGTATGTACAGGTCACCAAGACCTTTGCCAAGCCTTTCTCACGATTGTTAGCCTTGGTGGCCTTCCAGTAGTTATCTGCTAAATAAATGAAATTTCAATTGAGTTGACTTTCGGTACAAAACAGCGGGCAGTGAAGTAGCACTTCCATTACTTACATTAACTGAAGGCTCACATTAATTGTCAAACCAAGGCAATGCACATGACAGGTTAAAAGGGTCGTGTAGATTACAGGGAGCGCACACTTGGCAGGGTTCCGGCTGAGCTGGCGCCAAATCGCTTGGCGCGGGGCGTTCGCCAAAAAGCCATTTTCTGAGCCCGTAAGTCACGTGATCACACTTTGCACACTCAAGTGAAACAGCGCGTATTTCAAATCTAGTGGCACATAACGACATCGCGTGACCTCGCCAGCCAATCACATACAATCGCGCCCTCACAGCTTTGCCGTCCGACGGTTTTGACGGCGTGTATATGGCAGATTTTCTTCTTTTTTCTTTGTTAACAGACATTAATAAAGCCAACACTTAAACGCCACGAAAACCTTCACGAGGGGAATATCTGTAGTTTTTAACTTGAATTATATTGAAATGAAATCAAATCATTTTTTTTTCAGTTTACCAGAAGAAACACACATTATGGAGAGCTTCTAGGTTTAATGCTATCTGTTATGGACAGTTGACTAAGCCAAATAACCCGTTGCAAGACTGAGGAGAGGGCAACAATTTTCAAACGAGACATAACCAAAAAATATCTATATGACTTTTTATTGGTCTTCCTGAGAGATATATGATATATTATTAATATTACCTTTTCTGAACGGTTAGCTATGTTACACCATAATATTATCACGCGCGCTTCTTTTTTTTTTGTCCGCGCTGTGTTGCTCGGCCCGCGCAAGACAGCGATCAGACGTGCAACGGACCAGTTACAAAAACCTAGCCAAAGAAGCGCGCGTGGCAATATACACTTCCATAGCTTAAGAAGAAACATGCATCAAAACACTTGACACCAGAAAGCTAAGAGAACTAAAGGAAGCTTACGAATACGACGATAGCCATATGTGAAAGAACACAAGAACAAAATATCACAGAACTATTATACAAACTTCCATGGCCATTATCAGTGTTCTGTATTGCATAAAATATAGTGAAATGAGAAAGGCATTAATAAAAAAATCGAAATTTTTCATATATGTTTTGAATTACACAACGTTTAACAAACTCATGGAATGAAACGAAAATAGAGCCTTAAAACCAGAACATTAAGAAGAAAAAAATGGATTCCGGTGGCACGAAACAGCGCGCTGAAAGCTGCAAACAAACAAGTGAAAAAGTTTTCAGCCATTACGACACTCATGCTCGATGACATCATGCAGTCATCGTTTTCTGCTCTTAGACGTTCGCCAATCTGTACGGGCTGGGAAAGAACTCACAGGGTCTCTTAGGCACTCACCTAAGGCGACTGGAAGGCGAAAGCCATCTTCTTTTTCTTCTCAGTCGCTGTATGTGGCCCGTTACCCTCCTAAAAGTTTCTGCGCAAAGAACACGTTCGGTGCAGAAAGCATTCTGCACCGAACGCGGTTTTTCACTGCCTCCAGGACCGGATGCAGCTGACCTCAATCTGCACTACCTCCGCGATCGGCCCACCTCTTAAAGGGCCCCTAAACCACCCAGAGGTGGAAATTTAGTTGTGGTGTGACAGTTGTGCACGAGTCTACAACGAACACGTACGTGATAATTTTCCGAAACGGGGCCTAAATAGCGCAGTTACACGCGTTTGATGATCGAAACGCTTCAATAGCTCGTTTCACTCTTTCCATCGCTACCGTCCGTCGTCGAGGAGGGCAAAGCCTGTTTGCCCTCCTCGCAGAGCGCCCCTCCCACTCTCACGTGGCATACCGTCATCGCTGACGCGCTCTTCGAGACAGCGGGAACTTCCGCTTGTTGCGACTCCACGAACTCCGTGCTTCTCGGGTCACTGCTGTTGTTGCCGTGCCGGCCCGGACTTCTACGAAACGTGCCATTATGGACCCTGTGTTGCGCGCATGCCTTCAAGGGATCACGAACATGATGGAGACGTATGGTGACACGTGTCGCGTCTTTTAGGTTTTCCAGTAGATGATTCTGCTGCCACGTACCGCACACTGATGCATGAAAGCCATCGCCAAACACTATTGGATTCTGTCCACGCAGCTTATCAGGCCACTAGGCGTGACTGTGCAGGTACGCTAGCGATTGGGCGGTTGCGTTACGGGCCGCAGTTGCCGATTCGCAAGCGCGCACACGCGGGCAACACGACGATCAGCAAGGAGCGCGGGCAGCTGCTTAGAGACTAACCGGAAGGTCGTAAGTTCTTGTTCCACCAATCGCAGCTTCGCCTGCATAACGCGACACTGGTTCAACATGTTCACGTCACATGCGTCACTAGGGAGGCCGGAAAGGCCCGGAGAGAAGAGGATATTGTTTCTTGGAATTTTTAACGCTGCCACGTGTGGCTTCGCTTATCGTGAGGGCATTCTGCACACGATGCGCGTCTTCACTTCAAATGTTTGAAAAAATATCGGAGGTGGTTTAGGGTATCCTTAACATGCCATGATGGCCTCTGACAACGTCATCATGTGACGTTCCGTCACAAACGTCAGTGTGACGCCACGATGACGTCAAAATGACGTCACATTTTCCGAACTCTGACCTGATGATGATGTCGTGGTGAAGTCATCACGTGGTGGTAATTTTTTGTATCACTCGGTTTGACGCCGCCAACACGGGATGCCAGTCAATTTTTTGTTTCATGAGGCATCGAGAGCTTTCGTTTTAAAGCCATAAAGCGATGCAGTAGTCCACTAGGCGCTGACAAATGCCAACGGTTTCCCGTCGACCTTGTTCCTCGCAACATTGATGTGAGATACTTGTGACATCGCTGTGAACGCTGTTCGTTAGCAAAGTGTTAAGCTTGGGAAAAGATATTGTCTCCAAGTTTCTCCACATGCATTCCTGCGTCTTGGCCAAGCGCTCGTCTATAGGGGCGGATAAAGCCGTCTGTCTCGCCTTCAATGATTTGTGACGTCGTGAAACGACACCAGCCCATATCTCCCTCACCTCCCAGGAATGGGAGCTTACCTGCCCGGGCGACGAAACTTCGAGCACTCACGTGAGCCACCTCGTTTTTAGTATCCGCAGAGTGTGCTAGTTCCAAGACAATTTCCACCGCCTGAATTTTAGCAGATATTATGCGTGACCCTTCCCTGGAGCAATGGCTGCCATATTGGCTAACTCAGACACAGTCACCCAGATAAGGCTCGCGGGGTCGGCCACCCAGGTCGTCATCAACCTTTGGTTGTTGTATATTTAACACGGACTTGTGCGCACATGCTCTTGGACGAAAAAATGTTTTTTCAACAGCTTCGCCGTTAAAAAAAAAAAAAAACATCCGTCGCAGATAAGATCTTTTCCTAACGCTAACACTTTGCTAACGAACAGCGTTGAGAGCGATCTCACAAGTATCGCACCTCAATGTTGCAGGGAACAAGGCCGACGGAAAACAGTTGGCATTTGTCAGTGGACTGCTACTTCGCTCTAGGTTTGTTAGGCGAAAGCCTTAGATGCTTCGTCAAACTAGAACATTGACTGGCATCCCGTGTCGGCGGCGCCAACACGAGTGACGCAAACATCACCGCCACCTGTCGGCGTCATCATGACGTCACAGTTCTGAAGATATTGTGACGCCATTTTGACGCCATCATGGCGTCACATTGACATCTGCGACGTAATGTCACACGGTGACGTCATCAGATGCCATCGTAGCTTGGTAAGAGGTGCGCCCATCAAGGAGGCTGTGCAAAATGAGTTGAGGTGCCTCCGATCCTAGAGGCAGTGGAAAACCGCATTCGGTGGAGAAATCTTCTTGCACCGAACTTGTTCCTTGTTCAGAAAGTTTTCAGAGGGTGGCGGGCCAAGATCAATACACACCGATTGAGAAGAAAAAGAAGATGGCTTTCGCTTTCCATTCGATTTAGGTGAGTGCATAAGAGACCCTGTGAGTTTTTTCCCTGCCCTTACAGATTGGCGATCGTCTAAGAGCAGAAAACGATGACCGTATGATGTCATCGATTATGAGTGTCGTAATGGCTGAAAACGTTTTCACTTTTTCGTTTCCAGCTCTAAGAGAGTAGTTTCGTGCCACAGGAATAATTTTTTTCTTAATGTTCTGGTTTTAGGGGTTCATTTTAATTTCTTTCCATGATTTTGTTACATTCTGAATTTCAAGACATATATATGTAAAAACTTCCAATTTTTTATTAATACCATTCTGATTTCACGATGCTTTTATGCAATGCAAAACGCTGATAAAGCCGATGGAAGTTTGTGTAATAATTCCGTGATATTTTGTTCGTGTTTTCTTTCAAATATGGCTATCGTCGTATTTGTATGCTTCCTTTAGTTCTCCTAGCTTTCTGGTGTCCACGTGTTTCTGATGCATCTTTCTTCTTAAGATATGAAAGAGTATACTATGGTGTAACATAACTAACCGTTCAGAAAAGGTAATAATATTATATCATATAATGTCTCAGGAATACTAATAAAAAGTCATATAGATATTTTTTGTGTAAAATTGGTTACCGTCCCATCAGCCTTGCAACGGGTTATTTGGCTTAGGCATGCTGCCCGTAACAGCTATCATTCAGCCTAGAACCTCTCGATAATGTATATTTCTTCTAGGAAATAGAAAAATGATTTGATTTGAGTATAATTCAGCTAAAAACTTCAGATATCCCCATCGCTAAGGTTTCCTTGGCGTCTCTCTGTTGGATTTGTTAATGTTTGCTTGAAAAAAGTTCGCCATTTCCACGCTATCAAAACCGTCGGACGACAAAGCTGTGAGGGCGCGACTGTATGTGATTATGTAGCGAGGTCACGTGGTGTCGTTAGTGCGCCGCTCGATTAGAAATACGCGCGCTTACACTTGAGTGCGCAAAGTGTGATCACGTGATTTACGGGCTCAGGCAATGGCGTTTTGGCGAATGCCTCGCGCCACGCAATTTGCCGCCAGCTCAGCCGGAATCCTGCCAAGTGTGCGCTCCCTGTAATCTACACGACTCTTTCACGCGGTCATGTGCATTGCCTTGGTTTGACAATTATTGTAAGTCTATAGTTAATGTAATTAACGGAAGTGCTACTCGACTTCCCGGTATGTTGTACATAAAGTCAATTCAATGCAAATTTCATTTATTTACCAGAGAAAAACTGGAAGGTCGTGAAGCTAAAACCCGTGAGACCGTCTTGACAAAGGCCCTGGTGACTTGTACATAGACATCATCATAATCATTTTGCTCTGTTTATTTTAAGGAAAGCATAGTCATCGTCATGATTGCCAGCGTCATCATCATTTAATTTATTTCCTCATTTACTTCCCTGTATTTTCACGTGACCTGCGTGAGGCGTACTACTACGACGACAACGACGACGGCACCGGGCAGAAGATTCGGTGAAAAATGTAGAAACGGGCACTTTGACATATTTCCCTTCTTATTTCTCACTGGAATCGTGCACTTCGACAGCAGCGACATGGCAATATAACGACGCATTTTGGTCACAATAATCAGGTTTTACATGCCAGAACCTCGATATGATTATAAGGCACGCCTCAGGTCTCCGGAGATATCCACCAGCTGGCGTTCTTTAACGTGCACCTAAATCTAAGTACACGGGCTCTAGCACCGGGCTCCCTTGAAATGCAACCGCCGCGCCCGGGTACCAACCCATGACTTTTAGACCAGCAGACGAGCACCGTAACCACTGTAACACCGGGCCCCGAACTTAGGTATAGGTATACACGTTATAGAACACAAGGCGGTGAAGCTTGTTCTGAATTCCGCATTTCGGCGTGCCTCATTGTTAAATAATTAGTCAAACACGTAATTTCCCGCGATTAAGTTACTCTTGTGATAGAAGTTACGAATATTTGAACGTATATGAAATATTTAAAAATTATTTGTTGTTCAGTTTGCAGACCAGAACATGATGTTTCTCTAAAGCAACCATTTTTAATAGCTGACAGTGCCAGAATTAAAATTTCTTTACACTGTAAGGACGCAAACAAGGAAGCGCCAAAGCCACGGTCTCGCTCGGCGGCCGCCGGTCCGTTGACCCCGTTTCATCTGTCAGGCCTGCTCGCAGCTGTTCCTTGTGCATATAACAAATGCGTTCGCGGAAGCCTGCTGCAACATCTGGCGTCGGTGGTATAGTGGTTAGCATAGCTGCCTTCCAAGCAGTTGACCCGGGTTCGATTCCCGGCCGACGCAGTGTTTTTTTTTTTTCATTCTTTCTTTTTTTTTCAGCATGCGCTTTTGTACATGACAATAACCCTTTCAGGCGGCCCACTGATTCCAATTGGAGTCATGAGATTTGTAAGTCGGTGAGCAACAGCCTGGTGAATAAAACGGTTAATTGTTCTTCGGCTAGCACCTGTATTCCGCTAACATCTGCTCTACATATACTGCCAACCTAGTAAACACAAGAAAGTGACGTCACGCGTGAACAAAGTAATCACAGAAGCGGTCCCGCTGTTCCTGCAGTTCACTGAGCCAGCTTCTTCTTTTACCGTGCCGAGACAGGGCATCTATTTTAGTTCTGTATCGAAAATATGAATTTTGGCTATTGGGTGCTTTTCTATGCTATCGAACTATTGTCTAAGCATTGAATTATAAAAGTAATCTAACTATTACTATATACCAATTGCATGATACATTACTTTGGTCAATAATTACTCTTGATTGAGAAGCGCGAGCGCAGATTTATTCTTTTTTTAGACTACCAACGTCATATACGCATCTAATATTGTAAATACTAATTGCCTACATTGAAAATCAATTATTTGGGCCTAAAGGGGTTAAAGATCCTATAAAACCGAACTTTCTTCGCGGCACAGGGTTCTGTGCATCAAATGATATTGTAGGCTTATCTCCGAAGTGCTTTTGCATGTGACAGGGAGCCAAATCATGACGCTTGCAGTTAGAATGCAGCACTGCGAAATAGACCTTTTTCAAGCACACGAGCGCCGTCAACGGTCGCGCAAGCGCTTATAGGAAATGTGTGTACGCCGCAGCAGCCGCCGCGACGAGCGCGCGGACTTCGCGCTGTAGCTTTCCGCTCGCGCCGTGCCAGGACTTCTTAGACACAGTGCATTCGGCAAGGTGCAACTTGTTACTGCGCAATTCAATCACGAACTTCAGTGTTTAGCTACGACAGCCTCTCGACGATTTCCATCTGTCCCACTGTTGGACCAGTTGAGCGGCTCAGAAGCGTCGCCTTTTATTTATTTATTTTGGCGCCAGTGCGCCTTACGGCATAAATAAAAAAAAATACAACTCGGTTGCCTATGAAGTGCAGGAGCGGTCTATGATTGGCGGATGCATTTGGAATCAGCGTCCATCAACACTGTCGTCGAGTACAGTGTGAGGCTCTGATATTTAATGAGTACACTAGAAAGTGTAGTCGGCACCTGTGGAAATGAGATACATTCATTGCGTCGCTCGCTCCCTATATGTAACGAACGATAAATGCCTACTAACCTTCGTTGGTGCTATAACTACAGGTTGGAATAATACTTAGAGCGAAAAAAGAAAGGAGCAGTACAAGGAAGGAAGTGCACAAACCAACGCTCATACACAACTGAAAGATTATTGCACGCGTCAAAAAAGGATATACACAAAAATGGGAGTGCGTCGCGTGTGTCATAAAGAGGCACAAAATGTCAAACAACCAAGGCGCATGCTAACAGTCGATTAATAAAGCTGAATCCCTTGTCTTGTAACGACTGAAAAGGTTGACTGACACAAAGTGTGGCGTTATTTGTGACATAATATGCCTCCGAAATTTCTCGCTTTGTCCGATTAGGTTGATGGTACAAAATTACTGTGCTTTCGAAGATGGGATTACATTTTCATGACTGCAAATGCGATGCGATATGAGACGGCTCCATTCAATGAATTTCGATGCTCGCTGAGGCGCGTATTAATACATCGACCAGTCTGGACGATGTACATGTGGGCACAAGAAAGAGAAATTTGCGTTTAACTCCTACACAATTTACGAAACAATTGGCATGCCTCTGACCGCATTTTTCTTTGCCCATCGCAGACCCCTGAGACCTTAATGCGACTAAGCTTATTTGGGGCGGCAAACGCAACCTTCACCCCCACATCGCTTCCATACGTTTTCAGGCCATGCGACTTCTTATACATTTGTGGAATAACTGCAATATTTCTACGCAGGAAAGAAGTGGAAATTTTAAGGGCTCGTTTTTGTTTGTTATACACAATATTAACGAGAACTAACAGACAATAATGCCAAGGAAAGTATAGGGAACGTTATTAGTAGTAAATGTAATGCAAATGTGAAGAAAGAAAAGTGGACGAAAAGATAGCTTGCCGTGGGCAGGGACCGAACCTGCGACCTTGGAATAACGCGTCCGATGCTCTACCAACTGAGCTACCGCGGCGGCCATCCCCCCGTCCACTTTATAGGGTATATATATGTACATTTAAACGTGGGAGCGTCAGTCAGCGCCGCCAGTGACAAACAAAAGTGGAACACAGCGCCGCCAGTGGCATGAAGTTCAGCACACAAA
Organism: Rhipicephalus sanguineus; assembly: GCF_013339695.2. NCBI lineage: Eukaryota > Metazoa > Arthropoda > Arachnida > Ixodida > Ixodidae > Rhipicephalus > Rhipicephalus sanguineus. The sequence continues at coordinate 114,180,704 of NC_051183.1, forward strand.
AATAGATTTTATACACATTTTGCCACTAGGCACAGTTCAACAAATGCAAGCGAACTTTGAGGGGGCGCCACGATCGTCAAAATTTTTTTTCGAGCAAAAATATTTTGCCACAGTACTCTATGTGGCACAGAAAAAAGGCACGAATTTTATCAGCAAAGCTGCGATGTGCGAGCGCCACGTCTGGGACACTTGGCATGGAATGACCCACATATATATATTTTTTTTATTTAAAAGCACCTTACAGGCCCCATGGATACCACGCAGCAAGGGGAGCATCACAGAACAAAAGAAAACAAAAGAAACCGATACATGAGTGCGACAAAAGTGTGCAATAATAATGTGGTCTCAAGACGATGAACCAAATGGAATGAAATGACAAAGCAATACTAAGGATACCCACAAAAAGAATGAAAAAATAACACTCATGGTTGCGAATGGAGAGGCGCATTGGTCGCGTAAACAAAGGAATAGCAGTAAAAATGCACATTGCTTGCGCACACATGCAAACAACAAAGCATAAACTACAAGAGATTGTTCGCGAAGCAGTGTTAAAATTAGGAGAAATACAACAGAGATCCTGAGCGACATACAGTAAAAAAGAAAAGAAAAAGATAGGCATTTTCATGATAGCACACAACTTGGCGCATTGCTCACAGAAGAGAACGAAAGGGAAAAGAAGAGAGTTTGTCTTACACGATGCAACGGAATGTATACCTTGATGAATGTGAATATTTGTTAACTGGGCTTTCTTGAACTGAAAGACTTAACGTAAGGTACAAAGGCGCACGCTGCAGAAAAAAAAAAAATGAAACACTGCGTCGGCCGGGAATCGAACCCGGGTCAACTGCTTGGAAGGCAGATATGCTAACCACTATACCACCGACGCCGGATGTTTTCCCAGTGCTCCCGCGAACGCACTTGTTCTTCACACGAGGAACTGCGGCGAGCAGGCTTAACAGGTGAGTGGGGTCAATAGACCGGCGGCCGCCGAGAGACGCCGCGGCTTTGCCGTATCTTTGTTTGCGTCCATAGAGTGAGAGAAAATTTGAGTGCTGATGCTGTCAGCTATTAAGAATGGCTTTGTGTGTGCGTGTGTGTGTTTTATTTTAATACATTCCTTAATTGGTAGTCGGCGTGTTTCTTCACCTCCGTTTGTGTTATTTCGCGCTGCCTCATCCAAGATACATAAGGAACATGCTAAGCAAACCGCACTTCTGATGTGCTTGAACGGAATATCTGGCTCCTCATGCTTCCCTTCTTGGCAACGTTAATATTTTAACACCTAGGAAATTTCTGTTAAGCAAGTGCTTTGCAGAAAACATGAACTACAAGAGATTTGAAGAAAGGTGCTGCAAGCCACACCCCGTCCGCTTGACTCGCGTAAAGTGCGCTCTCTCTACAGATCAGAGGCAAGATTTTGATTTCATTATTTGTGTAGACTAAAACCCATTTTGACATTAAACAAGGTGAGCGGGGTGATATGGAAGGATGGCCACAATAAAAAAAATGAAACAAGAACTTTAATCTCATTGCAAGTGTTACATCCGTCTAGAAAATTGGAAATGACAGCGACACTAGGACGACACAAGAATGCTTGAATAAAACCACGTGTAGAATGATGGATTCCAACGCTGAGTGTACGTAGCAATGACTACATTGGTTGCGATATGAGCACGAGTACTGAGGCAGCCTTACAAGTTTTTAGATGTGCGAAAATTGTTCTACGTGTAAGGACTCCAAGACTCGCAGTTCTCAATATCTTGGAGGCAAACAAAACTCCGCCTTCTTCCGATGCGAGAATAAACGGGATGATCTTGGTGCTCGAGCCGGTCTACTCGAGTCGGCTATGACCTTGTCTCTCTTTCCTCGTGACTTGCTGTACGTCGGCGGCTATTTGCGGCACAATGGAGCGCGCAGCTGTTATTGCAAGGTCGCCGGGCGTCGGTGGTATAGTGGTTAGCATAGCTGCCTTCCAAGCAGTTGACCCGGGTTCGATTCCCGGCCGACGCAGTGCTCTTTTTTTAATTTTCGCGAGAAATGTTTTCTTTGCATGGCCATATTTTTGTACTCTTGTGAGTAACGTAGACAGGGGTTACTGAATAAAAAAAAAACGCCAAACGTTTGCAGAAAGTCGCGCAATGTTCGGAACTGTGAAGCACGGTCCAGTGGCCGCTCGCTGGGCAACGTATTTCTCTATTTCTCTATACAGCTGGGCGGTCTTCTTTGTTTTTCTTTAGCTTGCTCTTTCCTTTTCTGTCTTCTCTCTGCTCTTTTTCTCTATGTTTGTTTCTATTTGTTTCTCTCTCCTTCAATCTTTCTTTTTCTTTATTTCATATCTTTGTCTCACTCTCTCTCTATTTATCACTTGCTTCCTCTTTTCTTTCTATCGTTTTTTTTCTCATCCATTATGGGCTATGCTTTACATTGTGTAAGCCCTCATTATTGAATGTACAGTGAACATGCAACTACTTTTGTAAAAGGCGCGTTTAACGTTCGTGTTATACCGATTTCCATGACGGAGGGATCAACAATTTTTTTTCTTTTTCTCGAATATCTTCTCTTTCTCTCTAACTTTATTTAATTCTGCCCCTCCGTTTCTTTCTCTCTATCTTCGCTCTCCTCCTCACCCTCACATCATTCCTTCGCTTTGTGCTTCACGCGTTCTGAGAGCGAAGCAGAATTTTTAGAAGAGGACGAAAAGTAAGAGGAGGACGAAGAGAGTGCGCGCCGGTTCACAGTGTTGATAATTTTGGTTCACGACATTTTACGCCGAGCGTGAACCGCTTCGCTGCTAAAACGCCAGGCCTGGGCCGAACACGTCACGGTGAAAGCAGGAATACCGGCCTTTACAGAGCCCATTATAAACTCTATTGGCGCGACTAATACAAGGTCACCTGCAAGGTACCCACTATGCCATTATTCGTCATTCTCCGGTGAAGCGAGATAACCGCTACACATCTGTGAAGCATTATATTGCCACACCCACTTCTTGTCTTGTTTTGATGATTTCGGGTTTGACCGGCAGGGACGGTTATCAACGCTCGACACTGTCCGCGAAGCAGTGTTCGAGAAGCTTCGCGATTGTAGTAGATCATTTTGTTAAGATTGCGCCCCGCACGCGAATGTTCCAGCTTTGTCTAGAGATAACGCCGCCACCAGCGATATTGCTGGAAAGTTCGATAGCGCCTGTATAAAAGCCGACGTGCTTGACCACTTGTCAGTTGATTGAAGGTCGACGCTCTGTGTGCTGCTATCAGTGTATTGCTGTAGTTTGACTTTCAGTTTCTCGGCCACAAGTTTGGCCAAATAAACAGTTTCATCTCGGATGTGCTGACTGTTGTCTTCGTCGACGTCACGACCACGTGACAATATGTACTTTTTTGATGCTGTGCCTGAGGACGATGAACAATTATGGCTGAACCCTTTGTAATGGGTAGGTTGCTTTAAATTAGCGACTCGCTATGCAATTCGCTTTCTGTGATGCCTGGTTGTTATTTTGCTCTTCTGTTATTAGATATGTAAACGTGATTCCTTGCCCGTCATGACACCTCTATAGTGTCGTTTCTGAAGAAAAACAGCTTGCACAAAAGAACAGCTGAGAAGAAAGTGAGGGAAACAGCACGTCACTGCGATGCCGCCCCCTGGATACCGAAACAGAAATTGCTGTTTCAAGATCGGTAATCTGTATTAAAAATATATTCAATGCATTTCCAAGCACTACAACACTCATTTTGGGGTTCTCCACACCCGTGCTTCAATTTAGAGCAACAAGTCGAACATATTTAAAATTCGTGTCAGTAAACCTTTAACCTATGAAATACAACATATTTATCAATATTATTGATGCATATATCAATATTAGGCTTACGTTAGATAGGATTACAAAGAAAACGGAAATGGTCATCAGACTCATTACTAGAGTGTCTAATAGAAGAGGAGGCCTGAAAGAAGACAATTTACTCCGGATTTTCCTGCCTTTCTCATGAGCCACATCATCTACGTAGCGGCCAGGCACACCTGGCACAACTTCGAGAAAAAGAAGCTTAACACCCTCATTCGAAAAGCATCAAAAGGGTGCTAGGCATTCCGATGACGGCTAGCAAAGAACGCCTTCTCATTAGGTGTGCACAATACGCTGGATGAATCATCGAAGCACAAGAATCAGCCCAGCTTGCTCGACTATCCTGCTCTTTGGCAGGGAGAAGAATCTTAGGCCATTCTGGGCCTCAATTAAGTGCTGGCAGAGGAGAGAAGCCATCCAATCATCGAGGAGCAAAGAGAAAATATTCTTGTCGCACCGATCCCTCGCAATATGCATCCGCAGCACAATGAGGGAAGGCGTAGAGCAAGAGCGATTGCGATCCTGAAGAAGATCAAGGATGATCCTCAATCGGTCTGCTTCGTAGATGCGGCACAATATGGTCGCTCATCTCACTATGCCGTGGTCGCAATAGATAACAGAGGTGAAATAATCTCGTCGGCCTCCCTGACTGGGACCACCACTTCTAAAGCGGAGCAGGTTGCTATTGCTTTGGCACTCTTGGATGATAACAGGACGCAAATCTACTCGGATTCTAGATCGGCAGTCAGGGCGTTTGCCTCGGGCTCCATAGCGAAAGAGGCACATGACGTTCTTAAGACCGGACCATAACTATGCACACAATCATTTGGTTCCCCGGCACACCTAGGTCAAACTTTGGACTCCCTCACCAACCTCAACGACATCGCCCACTCCCAAGCGCGCGTACTAACTCTCCGCGTGGGAGGAGAAGCCTTGTCACAGAGCAGGGTTCAAGAGTTCCGAGACACTTTATTCACATTTAATGAATTCACGAAGCATTTTTTATCTGGAAAGAAGAGTATTTCCTCCACCACAACAAAAAGCTCACGAGACCACAGGCGATGACCTTAGGATGCTTTCAAACTAATTCTTATTCCGAATCTGGCTTTCATGCACTGTCTATTCCAAGTGACTTCAGCTCACAATGCCCTGGCTGCGGGGGAACGTGCGATTTAGAGCACATGCTTTGGCGGTGCCCCTCGTTACGTGGGGATAAGGACCCTCACAGAGCAGAAATGGAGCTCGGCCCTCAAGAGCTCGGAATATCAGCAACAACTTTGGGCTGTCCAGAGAGCCTGCGATGCGGCGGTAGGGCTAGGTCTAACTGTCCCCCACGGGAGCGGCCCGCGGTGTCACCCTAAGGGGTGGCACTTCCCGATCTTTTAATAAAGTTCTTCGTACCGTACCGTATACTCTAGCACATTTGTATGACAGTAAAGTTCACCGTGGCCGTGTATAGATGTATATCGGTCCCAGCGAGATTTTAAGGCTGATGTTTTTTCCCTGTATGGCACATAAGGCAACTGGAGGCTTTCGTTGACTTCTCAAAACTGTCGGAAAGCAGGCAAATTTCTGTGGTATATCCTTTGCATGTTTTGCTTCATAATGCCCAGAGGCTTTGTAGTACTTCGAAAACATTTTAAAAAGTTTTATGATCAGCCAACAGGAGCTTTATCAAATAGTGGCCATAAATTAGGTGTCAGTGCTCGATTAGATTGTGTAGCAAAATACTTATATGAAGTGTTATATCGCAGAGAGTATAAATAGTAGATAAAGAAAGACAGGGAGGTTAACCAGCTTAGGAGAAGCGGTTTGCTATCCTGCACATGAGAACGGAATGGGGGCGATTGAAGGTGGAGGACGAAAGAGAGAGAAAAAAGAGCACATAAAACACAGCACACAGTCTGTCATAGTCCGTCAGTCTTGTGTGGTAGGCGACATCATTGGTACAGCCGCTAAAGCTAAGTAGCGCCTCGTCGCCTTCAGCTGCGATGTGTTCTGTCGACGACATATAAGAACGCTTTCAACAGTCTGTTGTCCAAGTGCGCTAAAGGGGACGCCAGGGACAGTCTCTGAATAAAACGCCAGGCCTGCGCTGAAACCGCAGCACAGTCACAGCGAAAGCTGGAAGAGCGGCGTTTCTAGAGCCCGTTGTAAGCTCTCTTGGGGCTACAATACAAGTACACTAGAAAGGTACCCATACGCCATAAATCACAATTCCGTGAAGTTGGGAAGCACCTACTAAACAATATCGTCATTCTGCGGAGAAGCGAGGCACCAGCTACACGTCTGTAAGGCATTATGTGCACTTTGTTGACGCGACGACTGATGACGATGAAGAATTATGGCTCAGCCCTTGTAATGGTTTGGAAGCTTTATACGGCCACAGTTATGTAATTTGCATTGGGTGACGCCCGGTCGCTATTTCCCTCTCCCGTCATGCCGTAACATACGGTGACGTGGGAGAGGTAGGGGGGGGGGCGAAGAACTTTACTGAGACCCCGAGGAAATGAATCATGCGTTAGGGCTTCCTTGGCCACCAATACAAGTGCGCTTGCGAGGATCCACTACGCTATAAATCATTGTAATTTACTGAGACTCGCTGCGCGCTGACGCGCGCCTCGAGGAACCAAATAAAGTTTTTCAACCAACCAACCCGAGGAAATGGATCATGCGCTTATGGGCTCCCTTGGCAACCAATACCAGTGCATTGCGAGGATCCCACTACGCTATAAATAATTGTAATTTTACTGAGACTCGCTGCGCGCTGACGCGCGCCTCGCAGGACCCAAATAAAGTTTTTAACAACCCAACCCGAGGAAATGGATCATGCGCTTATGGGCTCCCTTGGCACCAATACAACGGCTGGGCAGAGATACTCAGAAGAGTGATTCCGGAATACAGATATCGAATACATGAACTGGAAGCCTAAAATACAGATACTGAGATACATTTGCCTTTAACGTAACGGGATATTCCGGAGATACTTTTGCATAAGACGAAAAAGTATTCCGAATACAGTTACAACGTACAGATATTGGAATACTATTTTTATTTCGAGGATGCTCATACTACGCAGAGACACTTATTAGTGTAGCATAATGTTGTAATTAAGTTACAGCGCATCGAAACGTTCAGTTCATTTATTTATTTATTACAGTACCCTCAGCGCGATTAAGACATTTCAGGGGAGGGGGGTGGACCGTACATAATTAGTAATAATGACATAATTACAAGTATCAATTGCAATAAATGACACTATTTCACAGCAACAGTAACAAGGATTGGACCGAAATCGACATTCTTGCGAACAAACTAAGCTATGCTAGACATAGCACACTTTAAGCAAATCACTCGAATCACTAATGAACACCAGTGAATTGAGAAAAGCACACATTTATTTTGAAGATCTGCTTTGCTGAGAAGGTTGCTGTGTAGGCTTCTCAAATAGGCCGTCTTCTAACAGCGTCGCTTCAGCCTCAGCAAAGACTCACGACAAGAAAAAAGTCGGTCTACCGCTGAAGGCGAGCACAAATTCGTGTTATAGTGAATAAATATCGCCTTCATAGCCGTATTGCCCTGCAGCATGGCGATATCTCTTCTCGGGTCACCTAGATACCGAATCACTTCCGCCCTCACTTGGGTTGTTCTGACTGTTCAGAATCCGAAGTCTGTCCCCATTTTCGGAATCCTCAGCCGTCTGACCCTGTCGGCTTCAATGAAGCTGTCACCACCACCGACGCTACCAGCACCCATTTGCAGAAAGCCGCAACAGGCGAAGTCGGCTCCGGCGTGGCGGAGCCTGCTACCACAAAAGACCGTTTCACGCATGTAATCAATTAGGAACGCACCCTGACATTGGAGAGGTGGCTGAAAGCGCGTCAAAGATAGCCATCTTCTAGTCACTTTCGCAGCGACTGCGGGAAATGCTTTTGGAAGTGCCGCCGCTTTGAGAACTGAACGCACGCGAAGCATTGCAAAGCCTGTTCCAAGGCGGTATCCGCGCGGGAGCTCGCGAAGCCACCCGAAAAAAATTAGGCGTGCTGCACTGACCTTGAGAGACAGCGACTTTCGTCGGCAGAGGCCGACAACACTGCCACCGCGCTTCTGCCGTCTGCGGCGTCGCGCGCTTTACCACATGGACCATTCTGTGCTTGAGGGGAAAACCATCGCCGCCCTATCTGTCGGCGACCGGCGGCGCGCTTTGCTTGTCTTGGCACAAAATAGAAGCCATTCCCCATTGGAAACACGCCTCAACTCATTTCCGACACAAAAAAACAATGTAACGAAATACCCGTGTTCCTGCATAGTATCGCGATACAGGCGATACATCGTAAATGTATTTCACTACTGAGATACAAATACATTTTTCAATGTATCTCGATACAGAAATGCAGATACTCAAAGTATCTCTGAAATACTATCGCGATACTCTTGTATCGCGATACTGCCCAGCCCTGCAATACCAGTGCACTTGCGAGGAACCCACTAGGCTCTAAATCATTGTAATTTTGCTGAGACCCCGAGGAAATGGATTGATGCGCAAATGGGCTTCCTTGACAACCAATGAAGTGCACTTGCGAGGAACTCACTACGCTATAATCATTGTAATTTTACTGAGACCCCGAGGAAATAGATCATGCGCTTATGGGCTTCCTTGGCAACCAATACAAGTGCACTTGCGAGGAACCCACTGCGCTATAAATCATTGTAATTTTTTAGAAATAGGGCAGCAGGACACGTGTGCAATTTTTCGTCATTCTACGGAGAGCTGTGGTACCTGCTAAACGCATGTAAGGCATTATGCGCACTTTGTTGATGCTGTGCCTGATGACGATGAAGAATTATGGCAGATCCCTTTGTAATGGGTTGGAAGCATTCAACAACCTACTCGTCGCACAATTCGCATTGTGTGACGCCTGGTTACAGAATTCGCATTGTGCGACCCTTGGTGCTTATTTTACTCTTCTACCACGCTATATTGCATATGCTAATGTGGTTCCCTTCCCGACATTAAGCCTGTATAGGACCTTTTTGCAAAGCAGTTTGAAGCACCGGCATGGCTCAGAGGTTGAATACTGGGCTCCCACGCAGAGGGCCCAGGTCGAACCTCGTTCCACCCTGGAATTTTTTCTTATTTCGTTTTTTTTTCTTATTTTGAGCGATACTGGTTACGGACACCAGCGGCGGCGGCGGCGGCGGCGGCGGCGGGCAGCTACGGCGCCCAAAACGGCCGGTGAAATGATATATCTGTCGTTGCGTCTCCTCGCAACAACAGATATCAACAAAGAGCGTTTGTCAGCCATTCGGATGCGAAAATTATTAGGGTTTCATGAATGCTACCTGTAGCCATAAGCTATAAAGAAGAGTGGCCTCTCTTCGACGGAGTCCAGTTGGAATAAAGGTGCATCAAAGAGGAAGGGTGGTGTTGACGATTGGTCCGGCTGGTTTGGCTGCTTCGTGGGCACCCATAGAGTGAGCGTGAGCTCCTGTGCAAGTCCTCGAAGACTGCTGTCAGCGTCAGACCTCGAAAGTGGTATGGTATCTTAGAACAAACTTATGAAATAGTTGAAGTACCGTTTTTTGAACTCACATTTAGTAAACGCTAGTGTTCTTTCCAAATGCAGCAGTTACTCTGAATTGTGTAATTTCTTCCTTACTATGGACTTAACGAAATATTGTTTCCGGCTCGGTGAAAAAAAAAAAACATTGTGTTCTGAAATGTTAGATGCGTGCAGTGCCTTTATCGAATATACTCCTAGCGATAGGATCAATGTGTTATTTTTTACTCTAGTGCTTTCCTGAAAATAGTTGAGAGATTTACTTTCGCGTATGTCACGTCAGTAATAAAAAAAAATCAGTAACTGACCCTAACCACATCCTCATTTTACTTTATATAGCTAGATACTAATATCAGCAGTTCGAGTCGGGACGTACAGCATGGCAAAACAGCGCTGGTTCTCGCTTGTAGCTTTTCTCAGTTACGCACCTGCGCCGTCGCTCGAATGTAGCTTTTATGGAACTCACGTCTCTCTTCTTTGCACAGAGAAAAAGAAAACTTGATACTTCGTGCCCGGCTGTTTTAGCATCCGTACATACAAGTAAGCTTACAGCCCCGATACTGGGGTGAGAAGCTTGAGTAAGTTGGAAAGCATTCATCATGAACGAAGATAAACATTGTGTGGACACGAACACAAGAGAAGAAAACCAGGCAACACAGACGCCCCCAAACGTGTTTTATATTGTTTGGTTCTTTTCCCTAGTGCCCCCAATGCCTCCACACCTTACCCTCTTTCATGATGAAGTTAGGGCTGTATCAAAAAAGAAAATATAAAGAACAAAATAACTGAAACGAGGGTTTTTATGGTGTATATATATGTGCGCGGAAGTGAAATGAGAAGAAGCTAAAGTATAAATAATTTACGCGCTGTTTACTGAAAATCTCTGAGTTCTACATAGGATGCATCGTGTGACTCCAAACTGACTGTGCCATTCGCTTCGTCCTGTATGTGTCAAATGCCGCTCGCTTCTTGGAGTCAGCTACGACCCCGGAACATTCCTGATGCCAAAAAGCACACGAACAAGGATTTGTATAGCGCTGTTGAAGTTCATTCTGTATGAAATCCTGATTGTAATATCCCTCCTTGCGTGTCTTACTAATTGCTAATTGTCCTTCTTTGTTTTGTTTCTCTTCATAGACGCATCACTGTCGATTGACGCAGATAAAGGTGAGTCTTCAACAAACCTGCACGTTTCACCTGAATAGCATTAGTAAGCGCTGGCCAATATTGTCATAGCAGTCATTCCTAAACGTCCTGCAGCATCCGAAGCACGAAACCAACAAAAACAAAAAGCATCCACCACATACTTCGTAAACCTACCAGTATATTTTTGACTGCACACACCAGCATTCACTGTATGTCTACGTACACGTGCAAACATGCGCAACCTGCATACAGGCGATATTTGATCCCCTCGTACACCTACATGCGTGTCTACACATGTACAAGCCTTATGCGTGCTCTTCATATACACACGCGTGCATGTGCGCATATGCACTCACCGATGTCTGCTGCACTGCTTAATGCGCCCTGCAAGTTTATTTTCTGCATCGATGTCTCCTTTGTAACGCTCTCAAATTGCTCTTTCTTAAATATCCATTCGCAGATTTTATTAAGATTTCTTAAAACACGTATGACCTGCAAATATACTTAAATATTTCAGGTGAGCTGCACTGCTTGGTTGCTTGTGGCATTTCACGGTTATCTACATTTCACGTTGAAGCGTGCTCGCTACAGTTCAGGGTCGTAGAGCAGTGTTTAGGCTGTCGTAAGCACCAATAACGTAGGCCTTGAAGCAACTGAACATGTCATAAGTAAAATTGGAAATAAGATGACCTCGCAAATATAAACAGCAACCTGTAAGCCTTACAAGCGGCTATCCTACACCACGGCGCGGCACACACATCTAGGACAGGCGCTTCCTTGACGTCTCCGTCGTTGCAAGTCCCCTCAGCATATAAATCACTGGCCACACATGCTCCATGATGAGCCACACGACTGAATTGAGAATGTCAGTGTTGCAGCATGAAGCCGCGGTCACTGCGTATTCAATGTTGTCGCTGGCAACCGACGGGAGCGTGGGAAGCCCGACAGCGTGTGAGACAATTCTGAGCACAGAGAGCAACTTTGTAAAATATTCCTTCATAAAGACTGTTAACGTTACAAACAGCACAAATTTGTCGTCTACGTCTGATTGTTGCATTCACAAGTGCATATCTGACTTCATTTGGACGGCCGCTGGCACAGCGCGGAAGTACTGCGGTGTCGAGAAGGCCATAAAACACTTCCTGTCACTGCCGATGCTTTGATATGTAAACAACTATACTTTCGTGCATCTTTACTCTCTCTCTCTCTCTCTCTCTCAGTTCACGTCGAATATTGTTTCCCTGTTGTCCCAATAAAAAGATTAATTGGGACAAAGCAATCAATCAGGAGCTTTAAAATACGCGAAAGAAAAGTGTGTCTTGCTCCGCCCACACGAGCGTGCCGAAAGTGTGGGCGTGTAATCGAACTACGTCATCTTCGCTACCTTTGGCGGAGCCGCGCTGCACTCCGACGAAAGTTTCCCGCCGCTCACTGATCTGCACTGACTCTGTTTGGTTTTCTCTCTGACTATATTGACGCACGAATGAAGGCGCTGCATCTATTATTGCGCTCCTCAAGCACCAGATGACTTAGTGACAGACTTTGAAACGAATCACACGCTGCATCGCACTCGTAGACAGCTTTATCTTTGTCCTTCGTGCGTCTATGATTTCTTTTACGTTTCACGACACACGCTATCAAGCAGCTATGCTCAATGACTAACCTCCCTGTTTGTCTATCTGTTTCTCCTCTTTCTTACGCCGGGATACTATATCAAGTAGCATCCATCTAGTGATTGGCTTATCGATTTATCTTTGCTTGCCCCAACACTCGCATTAATCTCATGTTTGTGAACTGAAGACGAAACAAGATGTATCTGTTTCGAATTTATTCAAGCGCACTGCCACCGTTAAACTTGTAAATACTTTCGAAAGTGTATTCGTATGATCAGCCACTGTCGGAGCGCATGCAATGTATATTGTTACTGTCCACCTAGAGCTAGGACCCCTGCATCTCATAAGGGCGTACACAGAAGGTCGTGCTGCTCCGCTCCTCATCGCGTATGTTGCAGTTACACACGCTCGACAAAAACATAAGGCTATATTTTTCTTCCTCTTCCCTCAACGAAGATCCAGCCCTCGCTGAAACTTTTTGCCACTCGGTGTCCTCCAAGCGTAACTTGATTTCCACTGTCAAAACTCGATTAGTGTCTCCAGGAGCGGTGCAGTCATCTGTCAAGCGGATATCTTCTTTCCTATGCTTGCAGGAAAACTTCGCCTTTAGTCTGAATGTTATTTTGCTCACTTTCCACTCACATAATTGCAGTCTGCCATAACTTTGCCGTGTACGGAAAACAAAGTAAGGCAAAACGGAGGTCATTAACCTTTGGCTAGGCATGCGTTCCTATTACCCGGTATATGAGTATTTTCTCTTGCATTCAGAGTTCATGTTGCTAGAATTATTTCTTTCTAATAGCTTTTGACAGGAAACAAAGTGGGAAAAAGTTCTGCAAGAGTGTTTTAAAGTAATCACGAGGAATAACCAGATTGTTCAAGTTCAAATGTGTATGTCATTTTCAGGGCGAAGGAGCTACACAGACAGCGCAAAAAGAGCTGGAACAGTTTGCATATTATGTATACACCTGCGTCACCCTCGCATATATTTGCATATGATAAGGTTTTTTTTTTTGGTCGTACAGTGCAATTTATGACAAAACAATGCACAAAACGTCAGTGTTCTGCGGCTCCAAGGACAAATCGCCCGGTTTAATGCCTGTTTTACGACGTAGTCTGCGCTAACCGATGATGTCCAAAATATGAAAGACCACCCAGCACCTTACCTAAAAGGAAAACCGAAACATTCTTCAGTGGTAGCTGACTTGCAGTGCTGTTAGCTGCAATCGCCCGTCCTCAACACCTTGCTTTTCCTATGCGGATCACTTGTAAATTCTGATTTCTCGCTTGTCAAACCTGGCTTGTCAACCCCGCTGCGAAGAAGCTCTGCATACCTGCTTTCAACTCTATTATATCTAACTCGAGTGAACTACACTTCGTGCTTAATTTCATATTACGCCAGGAAACCGTACAGTTATTACCGTGCTTCTTCATAGCCACAGGCATTTGCAAACACCTTTAATGAGAACGCTCTTCATGCACTTTCCATTAAATGGGAGAAATGAACCTTAAAAGAGCACAAATAGTTATTTCTTTAGCGGCGATCCCTTTCTCACTTCTGCACTATGATGTAATCACTTGATAAACTTTTGACAATGGGAGCACAAGATACACCCGACTATTTTTTTATTTCAAGATTGCTTCAGCGAACTTATTTTTTCTTATTAGAAATGTATGTATTTGGACAGTATGCTCTTTCAGTACACTTGACTATGTGCGACAGCAATCTGCCATCTAAATTACTGACTCTTTCGTACGTTTCCAGAGACTGTATTGAATGTTCTGGATATTCTCGGTTCATATGTTTTTTCTAGTTTGACTATTTTTACTTTCTCTGCGTTGCACGCGGGTTTCGTGCCGCTTTTTATGTATCTCGTTTTATCTTCTCTCTTTTCGTCCATGCTCTCATTACTCAGCAGTACACAAACGAACTGCATGATAGTTAGAAATAAAAGAAATGCTCACAACGATGGGCAAAGTAACGTACTAGCGCAAGTAATTAATACCTCAACGCTCAGTTGGAAAAAAAAAGCCTACGCCAAGGCCAGGATCCTGTTGTACGTTCACAGAGTGATTTGTTACGGGTCTGAAAATTAGCCACCGTTTCCAGTAGCGCATAGCGTGCGATTTCTGTGGCCAAGCTAAGCCTTTCTAGATGACATTCAACATCCTCTCCCCTCCCCTCTCTCTGTCTCTATCCACACGCAAGTTTCGGCTGTATGATTTGGCCACCGAAATTTTTATGCATGGCTGCTTGTACATCTCTCCCCAGAGACAACTGCACCATGTGCTGTGTTGTGCTACCAGTGCAGTGTTGTGCTACCAAGTCAATATATTATTTACCTTATGGTGTTCGCCCCACATTATTCACCCGCTGCGAACGCGAATTTATGCATCTATGATGTGGAATACAAGCTCTAAGGACAACTTTAGTTATCATACCGTACTTATGAGTGAATAAAATAGGTCTATGCAACAAACAATTTTGTCGCTGGTTTCTTATTAACAAATAAAGACTCAATATTGTATCATTTATCTCACCTAATGGACTCGTTTCTTCGTTCTGTGAAACTAATGACTCATTTATGTGCCCATCTTATGTCTCATTACATACAGAAGTTCTTCCTTTATCAGCGTTATTTCCGCGTTTAGGGTTCTATTATCGTTAATATTGCTTTCAGTTTTTGACTGACAAGACTTTACAACACAGGGATTCCGTGCATCAAAAACAAAATGAAAACTTATAAGGCGTACTCTACGGCACGGCACATGCCCAATTGCAAACAAAGCAAATGCAAACCTTTTATCACAAATCGTAAAAATATTTATTAGAAGTAATGCTGGAATATAAGAGTACAGGGTCGCATTTTTATACGTGCAATGTCGCATGGATTCTCGGTATAAATACTCCGTAAAAGAGGAAAGAAAAAAAAAACGAGCTCATTATAAACAGCTTCCGCAAGCGGTGGCATTCTCGTCGCCATAATAGGCAGCCGTTGCCGCGAATATTTCATGATACGCCGACCTAACTTCGTCCTAATTAACATGCATGCCGCGGCAGAATGCATTCGCGGACTATCGCAGCCCATTGTTAAAAGAAAAAAAGCAAAACAGTTGGTACAAAATTACCGGGAAGCACGCAGAGACGCCTCTATGGCTGGTCAGGTCATAAGAGGTTCGCAACAAATACCGCGTTTCACAAACAGCTATGCCGCAGAATTTAAAACGAGAGCCTCGCCGAGCGGCTCCACGTTGGCGGGGTACATGTATGACGGAGCGCGGTGGGTCGATATGCGTCCCCCATCATCACTCCATGCAAAGTTCAGGCGGGCGCGTAGAATTTTCGGCAAGCGCGAGCCATTGTTCCGCACGTTCGTATCAAGTGGAGAGAAACGGCCCCGTGTCGCGCGTTTGTGTTCTGGACGGCCAATCAGTTAGCGCTATCTGCGCGTCAGCGACTGGGTGTACGTGCACGAGACGAGATTTATCATGCGGCGCTGGAGACATCGCGGGATAACGGGAGAAGGGAAGGGGGAGCATCAGTTCGTGGCTCCGTAATGCGTGAAGGACACCGAAACGTAATATTTCTTGTCGAGAAACAACGGCCCGGTGTTTTTAAATGCCCGCGGTTATAAACTCGGCATTTCGTTGGGCCACCTTCGCGTGCTGCGCTGTTCTCCCGACCCAATTCGCTTCCGGACGCCCCAAATTCATCGGCACTTGTCGCGAGAAACGTGACTGCTCGTTTGAAGTTTATTTCTTTCTGCTACAGAAAGAGTAGTAAGAGCTAAAGGCCATATTGCCTGACAGAGCCTCTTTGAAAACTTAAGCCGAAACCTTAGTATTTTATGGCCCTCAGCCATTAATGAAGTTGTTTCTCTCGCATCCATTTGACATCTATTGAGATATTCTGGCGTGTAATGCGGGTCATATACTCCACGTTTCGCTGAAGATGAGACAATGAGTCCCAGTAAAAAAAATCACAGTTTCGCCGCAACGGCGAAGCAATGAATGCGATAGCAATAAATTGGAATGTAACGCGAATAACGGAAAGCAGCTCGAAATTGCCAGCGCGTCGCTCGAGCCCAAACAACGCACGAAAAAAACGCACACAGGACGAGCGCGAACTACCCTCCGTCACAGCTCGACACTTGAAGCGCACTGCTCAAGCATAAAGCGGGACGCACGAAACGAACGAACAGGTACACACAGGACGAGCGCGAACTAGCTGTCACAGTTGTTGCTTATTTCTGTTTGAAGAGGGCGCTCCTTTCGCAATCGCGGCCGCTGCAGCGAGCGAAATGACCTTCGTACGCTTTGCTATTTCAGCGCGGACATCGCGGGGAAAGCACAAGACATACAACCACCCGCTCCACCCCCGGCCGCCCCCTTCTTTCCTCGAGATAAGCGCACGAAGGCGACGACGCCCTGTAGGGTGAATAGCAACGGCGTTCGCAGGAGCGGGGCGACGATCTTTAAAGCGCGCCACGCGCGCACGTCGCGCCATCTATGTGGTAACTAAGAAAGGATGCTGAAATGAATGGTGTATATAAATAGCTCGCCGTTAGCAGGATGAAAGACAGTGCTGACAGCAGGATGAAAGAGGTTCACTGACATTCCACCTTCACGGACTGGAGTGGCTCTGCAATCCTCTTCGTATATATACAACCCCGATAACCCTTTTAACAATACACCTCGTGTGTTTAACTATGCCTCTGTCTGAGTTGCGCACCACGTCGGTTCATATTAGAGAAGTTCACCGCAGATTTTCTCTCTCTCTCTCTCTCTCGCTTTGTCTATTTAATGCTGAGTGCGCAATGATTCACAACCACCTGGCAGCTTGCCTCATGCGAGTCTTGCAAGGAATAAAGAGAAATGCAGGAGAACCACTTATGCTGATATGGCGTAATGGAGAGAAGAATGTAAGGGCGGGAAGATGCTTTACATTCGTGCTAGCAGGATTCCCACCTACGATCGATTTCAGTCAGGCACGCGGAGAGGGCGTGAAGGAACGTGCTTGCACCCTCGAAGAGCGGAGGCGCGTAATTGCAGGTTAGGCTTTATTCTCGGCACGCGGGCCAAATGAGACGGAGAAATGAATTGAGAACGTCGCCGTGTGTGTGTATGTGTGCGCGTGCGCGCGTGGTTTTCGCGGTCGCGCGCGCGTTCGACCGACTCAGCAGCACTTCGCTGTCGCCGAGCACGTTCGTATCTGAGGCTTTTGCGCTATAATTGAGCGTGACAAGTACCAATTTGAGAGTTTCCTTTCTTCCTGCGTTACGGTAGGCCGGGAATACTTGTTCACCAATCAGGCTTTGTCTCGGAGTCATGAATTAGCGCTTCCCGCGACAAGCTGCGCCGCGAGCCCGCTTTTTTGGAAGAACAGCCGGTACGATTATTCGCGTGACTTTTACCGTGGCGGTCGCATAAAAATGTGACGCCAAGGAAGAGAGGGACATCCCGCGTAAGAATACAACTATAAAAGAGGAAGCGAACTCTTCGCCTTTGAAACCGCAGTGCTTGAAAACAGTTTATCAGCTGGCGAAACCGTTCTGTATAGAACGTGCGACGATTTCTACCTAGAAATTTCATCGCTAATTTTCTAACATTTAGGTTCATCTCGTGGTCTCAACAGGTGCGAGCGTGTAAGGAAAAGAGCATGGCTATGGATAATGCTGTATAAAAAAAAGGAAAATAAAATTCGGGAAATCTGGTAGTCCAGCTACCATGACAACTAAAGAGTACTGTATTGATTTGAATGACACTCGTGGTTGTGGCTTCAGAAATCGTTGTGGTGCTTTTTACGCGCAATATGCTTTTATTAACCTTGCCTTCGTTTCAATTGCATCAATGCACAAAAGCTCTCCGCTGTCCTGCTGTTCGAAGGTAATTTTTCTTAAAACGCAGAACTTTCGAAAATAAGATCAATGTACAATATAACAAGGTTGTTTCAAGTTTGAAAACTAAGTTTACGTAAATACACGCACTGCCCATAATTGTTGCGCTGAATGAAGCATCATGCTCGAAACTAAAGCGATGGTGACGTTGAAGTCATAATTCAAAGGAATATTTTGTGAAAAGACACTGATAAAAACAGTTTCCCGCATAAAGAAAGAGAGAAAGGCAAATTCGGCACATACCACGTCTTCTGGGAATCAGTTTCATGCGAAGCAGGCAGCCAGTAGTTATATGCTGCATTGTTTTGCTTTGATCCAAGCGTTACGAGGTCGATCGACACTGCTTTTGAAAAGGGATGAGTTGTGTGCACATCGTGGGCTTACCAGGCACGCCAACTACACTGACGTTTAAGTAGTAACTTATGGTCTGATGTAGTATGAGCACTAACGCTAGAGCACTGACGTCTTTGTTACCGAAAGTGCAGGTACGGTGCGATGATGTAAATATCATACGTAACTTTCCGAGGTCGAGGTCCGAGGTCGAGAATATAGCTTGCTGAATGAAAGGAACACAAATGTAATGTTTATTAGACTGCTATATAAGCGTAGCCAGCACTTGGACCACAATTGACATTAACCTGACATGGCATCTCTACCATAGGAGTACATATGCAACGTTAATTGCTTTGTTATAAAATTCGACAACCAGCACTGCAACCACAGTTGACGTTGCACCAACAACATGCCTGCATAGGGTCTTTTAGATGTGAAGCATCTTATAGCGGAGTTCAATCCGGTGGTGGTGGTGGTGGTGGTGGTGGTGGTGTGCGGCGTGACCACCCTTACTGCGCATGCGCAAAACTTTTCCACTTCCCCTCTCCACTCCCTCTCTCCCCTTCCCCTCTCCACACCACCTCTCCCCTCCCATCTCTCTTCCTCTCCTCCCCTCCCCTCTCCCCCTCTCCCCTTTCCCTTTATCCTCCCCCTCTCCACTTCCCCCCTCACCACTCCACCTCTGAAACGCGGGCTCTACATGCCGAAACACTGCTTCGCATCGCCTCATGATCCCCTTTAGCGGGAGATGGTGTGATTTTTTTCAAAGCAGTTTGAAGACCTTGCGTGGCTCTGTGGTAGAATACGCGACTGCCACTCGATATTCTTGGGCTCAATTCGAGCTGGGATCCTGATTCATATTTTTTGCATTCGTCGGGTCAATGGTTCCGGTGTCGGTTTTTCGTAACGCTCTCGCATTTTAACTACTAATGTCTGTTCCCGCCATTGCTGGGTAGAAATTAACTGTCATTCACCGGTGGCGCATAGCCGTATACCACGGCTGGTCGCGTACGTCGTCAAACCCTTTCCTCCAGAGGCCGTGTGGCACAAACCCGTATACCACTACAGTGGTATACGGGTATGTGCCACACGTCTCTGGAGCAAAGGGTTTGACGACGTACACGACAGGATTTTCACGTTACTCATGTCTTGACCAGATAGAGACATTCGTCAAACCCTCTTACCCTTCCATGCCAACTTTGGTTTACACTAAGTTAAGGAGGCGATCACGAGAGCACCCAAACGTAGATAGATAGATAGATAGATAGATAGATAGATAGATAGATAGATAGATAGATAGATAGATAGATAGATAGATAGATAGATAGATAGATAGATAGATAGATAGATAGATAGATAGATAGATAGATAGATAGATAGAAACGCTCAAAGTATACTGGGTTCGCTAAGAAACACTTCAAATATGCAATAAAATGAACCTTAAATATACCTATGTCTCGGGGCTTTGACGCAACAGCAAGTGATGGCATGGCTTCGGATCAGTCGGCTGCTATAGAAATGTTCGTAACAAAGCTAAGAAGGGAATGATTATATGAAACCGTATCTTCGTAATGTCATGGCGTATATGTATATTCTGAAGAATGTTGTAGAGAGCGTTCACTCTATATTTTCAGGTCCCGGGCGCGTACACGAAATAAGATTTTGCACCTTGTGCGCCTTCACATTTTACAGGTTGGCTCGGGCTGTCAGCATATAAGATTTGTTACCTTCCTGTAATTCCATTTTATGCCTTACGTTACATTACGTGTGCATTAGTTTCTGCTCTTCTCGCTCCATTCCTTTCAAAGTAGCTGCTTTCCTTGGTGCATTGAAACGGCTGACAGAAACAGGATACCAAATAGACCAAACACGCAACTTTTCGTGTTTTTTTTTGTTGTTGTGGTCTGTGAATTCACTTCTTTTTTTAAGCTTTCTTTATTTGACCCCGCCATTTTTTTCCATTGTGTTTTTATTCAACTGTGCGCTGTTTATTCTCCCTTGAGACATAGCCATACTGCAAAGCGGTGTCAGGCTTCCCATGATGGAGTAGCTTGTTCCTTGCATCCTGCATCGGTTCTTACAGACATCTTTTTTTTTTACGCTCAACTACCTTTGACGCTCGACATTCTTTCGATTCCTGGTCGAGCGAAGGTCATGCGTGTTTTGCGTAAGCTTTCAGCAACTTGGTTTTTTAGTTGCGATGCGTTGAATATATTGTTCCAAAGACATATTAGCAGGAGGAGGGGTGGGGGAGGGTTAGGTGGTGGAGAAGTTACGTGTATGTGCTGCCCGTTCCGCCCATACTGAAAACAATCAACTCTTAATACCGCTCTCCAGAACTGACGCTGCACGGAAGCTTCGCGTGCTTGTTCGCCAACTCACCACATCGCAGTGGAACGAGCCACACTTCCAGCACGCACGACTATATATATGCCCTAGACCCAACTCTCAGACTTCGAATTCCCCCAGGACTTCGCCGAGGTGACGCTACCCTTCTGTGCAGGTTATGGTTGGTTGTCGCATTTACCTATGGGTACGCGTTCCGCATAGGAATGGCCGACACCGCAGCTTGTGACCACTGCGGAAGTGATGAAACAATTAAGCATATTCTGTGCGACTGTCCACAATACTGTTCGCAGAGACAGTCGCTTTGCAACGCGCTTGACAAATTGGACGACCGAACTCTTTCGGAAGAAAGAATCCTGCGCCACCGACAGGACTTAACGTCACAGAAGAAGGCTGTGCAGGCGCTAATGCGCTTTCTGCGTTCAACCGGTCTATCAGAACGGCTCTGATAGGACGTCCTGCATGTGTGTGCATGTGTGCATTTTTTGTTTTGTTCTTATTTTATCTCACTCTGTCCTCTTTCCGACCCCTATTTCCCCACCCCAGTGCAGGGTAGCAAACCGGTCACCCGCACCAGGTTAACCTGCCTGCCTCTTCCTTTTCATATATTTCTCTCTCTCTGTCTCATTTCATTTCTATATAAGCGAAATTATTAGAGGTGAAGTTTCCTCAAAGCGAGGCCTAGAGACAATAATGAAGTTATGCAGATAAAATTGTGTGCGAACCAAAGCATTAGTAATCCCGTGCGCATTAAATCCTACAAAACAAACGACAATGCCTCTTTTCTTGAAACCAATGCTTAGTGCTTCAGAGGTCAGCACATTAATAGTATGCAGCCTTACAAGATTAGGTGGCTATAATACTCAAAAATAATTGTTACAACGTTTTAGAATAGTAAACTGAATTACTGATAAGTTAAGGTTAAACACAACGACGCCACTAAATTATCTAAATGTGCAGTATTCAAAACAATGCCACAAGGGTGAAGGCAATGTTTGACGCTCGTCTTAGGGAATAATGGTCATTAGGTAGAAACGCGACACACATTTTACCTCATTTGAAAGAAATATATAATCCTCTGAGTCATTCAATGAAGGACCTTAATTAAGTTATTCATCTATCCATCCTAAGTCACTGTGGCATGCACCCGCACTAGAGAATCAGCAATGAATGGTCACACCCATTGGCGCTTACTAAATGGGAAAATTCAAGGGAAAAAAATGTCAGATAACCTGTTGAATATTATTCTGTCCTACTACGCTTCGGTAATACAATGCTATTATACAATTTATATTATATATTACTATTTATACAATTCCCAATAGAACAGCATGGCGAAGAGCGATGTTATCAATAAAAGAGTAACTTCCTGCTCTTATCCTTCAACAAATGACTAAAGTTCTGGACTGAGAAAGAAAAACGAACAATAGACCTTTGACTACTCCGGAATACAGTGCACGTCGGTACAAAGTCTCAACGCCTGGTGAAACCATTAGCCGCGTCATAACAACTCGACGCAAAGAGCGGAAGGTCAGCTGGAGGGAAAAACACAAAATAATTGAGAAACAATGTACGACACGCACAGAGAGACAAAGCCTGAAGTGGGAAACAGAAGAGTTACAATAGGAAGCTTTCGTCGCAATAACAAAGGCGTTGAGCGCGCTGGCCTTTCACAAAACGCATGACATGGGCGGAGCTGCGGAAGGAACAATATCTAATGCTGCACATAGGTTCTAAGGGAAGAAGAGGGAGAGAGAAAGAAAGAGAGAGAGAGAAGAGTGAGAAGGAAAAAGCAGCAGCTGACCGATGTGTCTATGCCGAGAAAAGAGCGTGAAGTTCTGTCAATGACAACGCGCTTGGAACAACAAGAAAGCCAACCGGAAAAGACATTGTTCGGCTGTAGGACCCATTGAGGAGACGTTTTCATTGTACGCGGAGGTGGAGTGCTGGCATTGCGTATTCGTGACACCAACCACTACGCAGCGTTTTGTGCTAATGTCGACACGAGAGAAAAAGCTAAGCGATGCTCAAAGTGATTCTGATTGGTGGTGTACTTTCTGCGCACACTCCTTCAACTCGTCTACAAGCACGAATTTGTGATCTTTGCTTTAATATCAGTGTTTATTCATGTAACTTTGAAAGGGGGGGCGTCCTGTTTGTTCGCGTCCAATTTTGTTCAATAAGCAGAGAACTGCGAGGGCGAATTTTGCACACAGAAATTTAATTTATGCAGAATAGAATTTAAGGAAAAAAAGAACCACGTCTCCACCAAACGCAACGTTGTACTATATGTGTGCCATTGCTCGTTTGAGTCAGCCAGACAGAGGCAGCAGCCGAGGTGACGGGAACAGCCAAGTTCTCTAGACCTAGGTTTAAGCTGTCTGCGCCGAAGCAAGAATGTTGATGATTTATGTATACAGAGAGCAAGTCGGCACATATGTAAATATAATTCAGGTTTCATATCTAATGTTTGACAAAGACGCATCTATTTTGGAAATGTGCTCAGTGACCGTAATGGTCTCTGCTGCATGAAAACAGTAGTGTACTGGATTAGGCTAGTTGGTAGACTATGGCAAAGAAATCAAGTCCCGCTTCATCCATGACGATGTAAGAACAACAGACAAAGCGCCGACCAAGACGGCGCGTGACAGCAGCACACACCAGTCTGTAGAGACTGGCGAAAACGTGGCGGCCAGTTCCTTCTTCGGCATTTGGTGCCGCTGTAGCATTTCAAGTACTTTGAGACTATTCTGTACATAAAAACAGAAATATTGTTAGTAGCTTCGTACCAAAAATAACTAGGGGTGTGCGAATATTTGAAAGTTTCGAATATTCGTCGAATATTACATTCGAAATATTCGTATTCGATTCGAAAATTGTGTATTCGAAAAGTTTCGAATATTCGATAACTTCGAATATTCGAAAAATTCGAATATGCGATTCGATTACCATGCATAAAATAACTCGTTTTCCACATTTCTGCTGCGTTCGTATCGCTAAAAACGTTGCCGAGAGGAGCGATAAACATCGTAAGTACACGGAGGCACGATATCTGCCTACGACGAGCGCCCCAATACGCGTGATTTGTTGCTGGTGCATCTCCGACGTGCAGCGCTGTTGGCGATCCTGTTACCATACATTTTCAATATTATGCGGCCGTAACGTGCCGCACTACCACTCGTTCACTATGCGGGACCACTTCTGAAGAAAGACAGTGACCCATGTGACTGGTGGCGGACTGTAGCCACCTTCAGATACCCCAGTCTGGCAAAGCTTTGCCCCATGTACCATGTACCTCCCTATACCATTACTAGCCACTTCTGTTCCAAGCGAGCGTGCCTTTTCAGTGGCAGGGGGGGGGTGTCTCAGTTAGAAGGGAGCGCCTGCTGCCTGATCATGTGGATCAACTCATATTTCTTCATGATAACATCTAGTCATTACTTTCATTGTGCCGTGATATTTGCTTGTGTTGTGATGTGCACTGTGCTAGCCTGGACATTGTGTTCTGGAGATAGCAGTGTATGTTGTGTTGCCAGTCAGGCTGTTAATGTTTTTTTTTCTTCAAATAGCTACATTTTAAATGAAATATTGTTACTGTGGAGGCATTTTTCCTTTGATATTCGATATTCGATTCGATATTCGAAGGTGGATATTCGTATTCGATTCGTATTCGAAAAATTTGATATTCGCACACCCCTAAAAATAACCCGATAGCGTTAAAAAGCTCGTTTCGCAGATAGACAATATTTATTGAGAAAAAAGAAAAAAAGTGGTTCATCGCGGGTGGGGCCCTTCCAAAGCTCCACTGGCTATAGCGGCTCGGCGGGCCTGACTTAGGGTTGCCAGTTGGCTTCCCAGAGTCCGTTCAGCGAGTCGCGCGCCTCCCACGACCATGTGTGTATTGGGTGCGTATGTCCTGTGTCGACTGTAGCGGGTCGCTGGGACAGCGGTAGGTCATGTGTGTGAGTGTTGGAATAACTCCGCACCACAAGCATGCGTTCAGAAATCTGTGTGGACACATGACGTGAAGATTATGCAGATTCGGAAAGGTATTGATCTGCACGCGGCGCCAATCCCCCGCTTGGTGTCTCTCGAGGTCCCTGTGAGAAGGTGCCCCGATGCGGCGGTCTAATTTTTGTTTGTCTAAATTGCCGCGCCTCATTTCGCAGAAATTCGGTGTCGGCGTCGCTGATTGTGAGCGAAAAATTAGCGTTGTCCGTGGCCAAAAATTTGAGCAAGATCAAATAAAAATTTAAGGCAGCTTCGCTCTAGCGGTGCCGAGCCTGAAGGAAGTGCGGAGCTGGGCAGCCTTCTTTGTTTCTCTTTCTTTCCTCCTCTCTTTTCTTCTTTTTCTCTTGCTCAGTTTTTTTCTGCCTCTTTTCTCTCTATATATTTCTATTTATTTCATCCTCTCTTATTTCTTTGTCTTTCTGGCTCTTTTTATTTTTCTTCCAACGTATACGTGATTTTGCTGGGCCCCGAAAGTGTACCGCATTTATCATCATCAAGGCGCTTGAAGAACAAGAGGAAGAACACTTCTGCTTGGTGCTAGCACGCGCTCAATATGCTGCACATGGCCATGCTATACGTGGTTTTGCCTGCGTTACGCCAAGCTACGCGAGCATACGACAGAATGCGACAGCCCGGCCCCATAAAATGTCCCGCACTTCATAAATAATAACGATCTTCGATTCGAGTGAGAATTGAACCAAGGCCTGATGCGAGGCA
The DNA here is from genome assembly GCF_013339695.2 of Rhipicephalus sanguineus. Classification (NCBI taxonomy): domain Eukaryota; kingdom Metazoa; phylum Arthropoda; class Arachnida; order Ixodida; family Ixodidae; genus Rhipicephalus; species Rhipicephalus sanguineus. Next base: position 114,206,169 of record NC_051183.1, read on the forward strand.
AACAGATGTCCTACTACCGAGCGAGGCCATGGAATTGCAACTGCTTCGGAAAAAAAAAACACTATATGAATGTCATGTAGCGGAACGAGTCTCCTTAACGCATGTAATATTGCGTGGCAGAAGCGCAGGCGGCAAAACATGTCAATTGTGCAAAGAGCGGGTGTTTTAAACACCCATTGATTACAAAGCGCTTAGACATATTTAATCATAATCATCAGCGAAAGAATCAACAAAGTGAACAGCTGCGCAGGTTCATGTGTTGCCTATAGACGAGTAGTGGGCCCTTGACTGATTCGATAACGAAAGAACAACCGTACTTGCAGTAGGCATTTTGGGTTAGTTTGAAAAGGCAAATGTTACGCCACAGGCGTTTGTTTCCTTGCGGCAGGGTTACCCACCACGGTGGTCTAGTGGTTATGGTGCTCGGCTAATGACTAGAAGTGCGCGGGATCGAATCCCGGCTGCGGCGGCCGCATTTTCGATGGAGACGAAAAATGCTTGAGGCCCGTGTGCTTAGATTGATGTGCACGTTAAAGAACCGCGGATGGTTGAAATTTCCGCAGTGCTCCATTACGGCATCCTTCATAATGACATCGTGGTTTTGGGATGTTAAACCGAAACAATTATTATTATTGCGGCACGTTTAACGCATGCACCGAGAACCGAAGCCGGGCTAGCAGTTGAGAAGGCGATGCGCACGGCGCCCGTTTACCCAATCGCGTTCTACTCTTGAGGGGAGAACTTAGGCGTCCTCCATGTTTCTTTTTTTTTCAAAGGAACAAGGGCCTAATAATAATGCATAGACAAACCTGCAAGGCATATATGACACTTCCACAACATTGTTTTTTAACATACAGCACATTACCTCCTGCTGTTAAATAGTAAAACAAACAACGCACAAAATCATTACAGCGTCAAGAAATGTCAGCACTGCTGCAGCGCGTGCTCCATTCTTAAGGAATGTAGCCGCCCACGTGTACGTACTTTCCTGAGCTTGCAAAAAGGAATTTTTAATGGTTCTCATAGTTTCGCCATCTACGCTAGAAAACCCGTGTACATGTGTCACAGGCATGTGTCACAGGCATGGTGTCAAAAGCTCAGCAAAAGCCTCTATTCAACTTACTGTAACACGCTCATCTCTGTCACCTGAAGCTTATGCTTCAGGTGGCTGAGATGAGGGCATTTTTTTGTAGAATAGGCACTCCTGAAATGCGCAATGAATTATGTTGCTTGAAAGCGAAACATAAACTACGAAAACCTGCAAATTTCTTCCAGCACATTTCCTATATGCTAGAAACCACTTGGACAAGCACCGCCTTTTCCCGCTGCTTTGCCAATGTATTGCAGAAGCGCTGTCGTTCCTGGAACCTACAATCTGGCATAACCATAGCTTCAAGCTCTAGCAGCTATTAATGTTCTTGCCACCGCCTCTGGTTGTTTATTGCCATCGCATGCTATGAGAAATAGGAGTCTCCTGTGGAGCATACGCTAGACAACCTATTTTTCTTGTTGGGGTGCGTTGAAGAAAAGTGGTTGTGCACTTCAAATTATGAGCCTTTCAAGTATCATGCGTGCATATTACAAAAAACAGTTCGGAGGGCTCTTGAGCTCCGTCTTCAAAAGTGGAACGCGATAGCGTAATCGGGCCCCGTTCGGATAGCCTTCTCATTCGCTTACCGTGCTTCGTGTCTCGGTGGACCCCTCAACTGCGCCGCGAGGAGAGGAACGTCTTCTGCGCGTATTACTGAACGTTTCAAACTACCCTTGAATGCCTACGGCAGGTATATTTGCGAAGTGCCCACTATGACATAATTCATCATTTTGTGAACTAGCCAAATATTCACTACGCGTCTGCAAGGCAGTACGTGCCCTTATGAAGCTGCAGACTTTGTTGACGCTATGACACATGATGATGATAACCAATTATACCTGAGAGATTTATAATACGTGGACCTTTAAGCCACCAACTCTTTGTGCAATTCACATGGTGTGACGCCTAGTGGATTTCCACGCTTCTGCCACGCAATATAACTTGTGTTAACGCGACTTCAAGCACTAACTGACGGCTGTGTACCGTTTTTCCTCGGACCAGTTTCAAGCACTGGCGTGGATCTGGGGTTGAATACTTGATTCCCACGCGGTATATCGTGGTTCGATTCAGACTGGAACCCTGGTTTTTCTTCTTTGCATCCATCGGGATTTTTCTCTCACGGAGAACGCATATTTTTAGCTCACAACCAGCTCGGTCGCAACGGGCGCGCACTTACTGCCACCTGGGCTATTTAGTGCTGTCGTGTTGAAATATATCTGCTAGGTTACCTGGAATATTGTACGCATTGACACATAACGTTCTTATTGAAAGCTTGAAAGGCTCCATATCGCTGTTTGAGTTATCCCTAATGTTTGCATTGTAGACTGCAAAATAACTTTTAACGGTGAAGCTGCTTAGCAAATCGTTGCTTGTTCCCCTCGTACCAAAAAACGTTCATAATCATACACGAATATATGCCGCATAAATTGAATGAACCCAACTACTCAGCAACGCTCCAATAAAAATGAAGAAAGCTATCGTCATCAAACGGGTATGTGCCACTGTGCCGCCTACCAGAAAACTATCATCATCATAAACGGGCATGTGCCGCAGAAAATGGGTAAATCCCACTACACACAACTTCCACTAAGAAGGAAGAAGACGACAGTTAGCCCAAGAGATGACCGCGAAGAGACGGCGAGCCAAAGACCCCGAGTATGTACAAGGAGAGAATACTGGGGAACGGGAAAGGCAAAGGCGGCTGCGAAAAGACCGGAAGCGATGGAATGCCTACGCCTACGACGACGTACCTGTAGATCCATGAGTGGTGCGAACGCTTGGTTTCAGCGGGAGGTGCTGTCTCTGTACTTTGGACATCTGTGTCGTGTCTCTGACTGTTTGTGGTTTAACTCGAACCTCTCTGCGCTGAGAATAATCTTATAAATAACCTAGCATCACCTAGCTAAAGACTAGCTACGGCCTAGAAGCAACCTAGAAACGTCCTGCATCACTTTGCTAAGACCTAGAAACAACCTAGAAGCAACCAGATTAGTCTTCAGAATCGTCTAGTTTCGCTGTTTCAAGCATTGCGCGGCTTAGTGCCAGATTGCCTGATTTTTTTAAATATTTTTTTTATGTTTTTTTCGGCGGATTGTAAGAAATAGCTCTTCAAAATTCTTAATTTTTAATTGCTGTCTTCTAAGTCATGTAGCCATCGCCATCGTCCTGTAAGGTGAACGTCAGTCCCCAGCAGTACAGTACACTGTACCAGCAGTGCATATCGCTAAGTTGCGCCTGTAAAGCGTGCACTGCTGTCAAGTTCGTTCTATTGCAGCGAAGCCACTTCAATCATGAAGGAGCAAAAAGAAAGAGAGCTGAACATTGAAGCATCCCTTCGCGATACATGTAAAATCACACATGTTTTGCTGTAGCCTATCACATTATGTGTATGCGGAACTCTGATGAAACCCTACCACGACTTTTTTATCATTGGTGCGTTATTAATTTACTGACACCCTTAACCCGCCATGGTGGTCTATTGGTTACGGTGCTCGACTGCTGTGCCGAAGGTCGCGTCGGCCACATTTTCGATAGAGGCGAAAATGCTTGAGGCCCGTTTACGTAGGTTTAGGTGCACGTGAAAGAACCCCAGGTGGTCGAAACTTTCGGAGCCCTCCACTACGGCGTTCCTCAAAATCATATCACGGTTTTCGGACGTTAAACCCCAACAATTATTATTATTGACACCCATACGCTTGTCTTAGTACATGTACTGGCAACTGTATTATCTGCCGAAAATCGTCGTCATGGTTGTTGGACAAGGTTTTGTAGCAAGGCTATTTTAACACATACTAATAGCCAAAAATAATGTTCAAGCTTTTAGAGAGCTGCTCTGTGAATGGCAGAGCTTAGGCATATCTTCCAGTGAAACGCCCGATGCAAGCCGATTTCTTTGATAAATGCCAATGTCAGCAAAGTGGGAAACGATCGCCTGGATAGATGTACAGCTCAAGTTAGCTGCAGCAAAGGAGAGACAAGCACCCCGCAATCAAGTAGCGTCTCTAGAGAAACCACTGTCGAGTGACCGCGTCCAAAATAAGATGATTTTCCTGCGTACTTATGCCAAAGTCACAAGGAAATACGCCTGCTGGCAATATATAGCGCGTACCGGTAAGTAGATGGTTAGAGGTATAGCGAGTCATTTAATATAGGAAGTCACCACAAACCTCGCAGGCGAAGATACATAGAAGAGCCGTACAATTCTACCGCCGTAGTGTAAAAAACACGAATGCAGTCTTTCTCTCATGTATTTGTCGTAGTGTATGCAGACGATTTTTCTATATGGTTTTAAAAAAACTGAGCCTCTACCACGGCAATATTTTATGGGATGACAGGCACGCAATGCTCTTTACAAACTTCACAACTTCATACAAGTGATGTGAAAGTTTGTAACGTGTCTTCTTTCATGTATTTTGTGAAGGTAGACACCTCCGAATGTAGTGTAATAGAATAATATATTCTGGTACATTATACCTCCGAAATTACGCGTACATGGGACTCCATCATAAAGAAAATTTTTTAATCCGTGCTGCTTCGTTGCAGGAATCATGAGGCATCTGCGCACAACGAAATTCTTTACGAAGAAAATAGATTTGTTTTCTCTACAACCTTTCAAAAATTCACATGTGCGCTTCCTTGCACGACACACACCCCAATGAATTGCGACACTTGTCACGGTTCAAATGAAGACAAATTCTAGGGAGCACTGCCATCACGGCACGCAAGCAAGCATATCACGTGATACCTTTCGTTTTTCGCGGGCATCTGCCGTAAGCAGAAAAAAAAAACACTAATACGTCACAGATAAAATGTTTGAAACTGTCTAATGGGACGTTTTGAAAAACGATCTGCAGCTTTATAATGGAAATTCATCGTCCAGCTTCGTTGCTTTGAAAGTTGCTTAGTCAATCTTGCATAAATAAGCAATTAATCGGAACACAAGAAATAGTGTGTCTTGCTGCATGCAGTTTTCAGCCACACGCATTTGGTCGTGGTCAAAGAGAGCGCCGCCATATTTTTGAAACCGTAGCTAAGGTTAGCCCGGGCAACCAGATTAAGGAGAGACGCGTCTACATTTCTCACGTTTGCGCTTGAACGCATCTTTCACAGGTGATGATGATGTACAGTGTTTAATGACACAAGGACCGGATACTTTAAAAGGCGTCCCAACAAAGGCAGACACCTTTAGTCGTGAAATTGCATGACGCTATACGGTCGTGTCTAGGCACAGCGCTTGGCATGTGCCGGGACTCTGTTTGTGGCAACTGGGTCTAATTTGCTGCGTTTGTTTATGTACCACGCTTTCTATATATAGCACTGAAAAAAGAATTTTACGTACGATTGCACACGCTACTACAAGGCGCCGCGTCCGATCCTGACACGGTTGCAGCAGCCACTTGCATATTATCTCAGACAAACAATGCATTCTCAAATATTTTCATGTTGTCGTTCATTCGAAACATATACATGTCTTCTAGATATTATTATTATTGATATGCGCTTTGGAAAACGCACAGGCGCCCATCTCAGCATGCGTTACTTAACATGGCTCTTAAAAGCTGCAAGCTAAACGCAGCATAGAAGAAGGCACAAGCGTTTTTTTTTTTTTTTTTTTTGTCAACTTTCCTTATGATCAATTGGTATGCTTTGCTCTGCCTGTTCGTAGTCTTTTTGCTGTTTTTAATCCTATAAAGCGTGCACCACCGTCAAAGCGTTCGTAGCGCGGCGAAGCTACTCATAATACACAGGAAAGAAATAAGGAAAATTCTGAAATGTGGGGACTGATAAGAAACCGCCGATAATACGCAAATAATTCTTATTACTTTTGCTGTTAGCTTTTCACTCGGTTTTGTTTTCAAGTATTACTTAAGTCTGGTGACAAAGCACTGCCCGCAATTTGGGGCTTATAAATCGCACGTTGTACGTTCAGAAAAGAAGATTACAAAACGGCTATTTCTTTGTCATCGTCGCGTCTTGCGACTGCTGCGCAATTCTGCTCAGAAAGCAAAATGTGCCGAAAAAATTCCAATGGTTTCAAAACTGCCTGTTACTCAGGGATAGCTACAGCACGTCATATTCATTCCGAACAATGAGGGTGAAAGAAAGAAAAAAATATCGCCCAGAACGAGAACACAGCTGACCCGGGTGTTGCGGTTAAAATGGCGATTGCAGCAAGTGCTTTAAAAACAACGAGGAACAAAGTGCAAAGAAAATGAGCTTTGCCCTCAGGATAACGCCACGAACGACGCGGTCGTCCTTATCGAAGCCTATGCGGCCTCGAAGTTCACCGCGCCGCGTACGAGCGCCCCCCCCCCTACCCTCTCCCTGTTTCTAAAAGAAGTCGCAAACAGTGGAGGAAAAAAGTCACAGTGCTCGCATACTAAAAATGAGTGACAACAAAACCACGTGTAGAGTGAACGCACTCTGTTTCATTGGGCCCGCAGGGCGAAAAAATCGACAGACACGGAACGGCCACGAAATGTATATAAAGAAAGGAGAGATCTATGGTGAGGTCGGAGAAAAACGGCTCATCTATCTTGACGTTCCTTCTTTGTCGCTTTTTTTTTCTCCTTTTTTTCTGCAAGAACGAGTAACTTCTCAAAGCTGGCAAAAAAACGAAAAAAGAAACGCCTTGTTCAGCATAGATGTTAGTAGGGGGTGCGTGCGTACAGGATGCTAGGTGATCGGAAGATGGGCGATGCACGCGAGTAGAAGCATAAAAAAAGCTTTTAAAAAAGATGAGCGATTACTTTTTTGTTTAGTATTTTTGTTCACTTTAGCGTCCTGTCTGCCAGGAGATGATACGAGGCGCGATAAGAAGGCTATTTTCCGCAGCCGACCCAATTTTTCTTCTTGCCCCATTTCTTGCATTTTCCGTGCAATTCGACCTCGTGCTCCCTTGATCTACGGTGGTCGATGAACCTTTTTTTATTATCTTTTTTTGCTTTTCATTCGTGTTTTCTCCTCAAGGATGACTTGTTTTCTCGATTACAGCAGAGGATGAATGGAGGGTAATTATCTTCGTGGTGACACCGGGGGAAAGCTATACCCGCTATCTGTGCACCAGCGGAACCTAAATCTAGAACGGATAAAGTAGAGTCAGAGCAAAAAGTTTAGGGAACACGAGACGCAAGAAAAAGTGTCTTCTTACCGCTGATTTGGCAGGCAGCCTAGAATTTACATTTGCGGCCAGCTCTAGAACCTGCTAACAACGTGTACTGTGCAGTTCGACCCAATAGTCACAAATTGCTGGGATATTCAATGCTTTCTCAGACGTAGTCGTCTCTAAATTTGTGACGCCGACAGTACGTAAGAAAAAAAACACAGATCTTCAGCCAACTTCAGGAAGTACTTCGTAAGGGCACGCATTCATTGGCTAGCTTTTAGAGGACACAGGTTGGAGGACAAGAATTGGCGGGGTTTTCTTTTAGGAACAGTTGTAGTATCAGGGCTTCCTGTGAAGACCCCCGTCGTTGCCGTACACAGTACCTTATTTGAGAAGACTTATGAGATGCATTATCATAGAGTTTGTGAAGTCAGCCAAGTTTTGTTCTTATACGTTTACGTAAGGTGTACCTAAACAATATGACTGGTACCAGTACTTAGTATTTACATGCACGTCATCGCTTGATCTAACAGTGCTCAATAATAGGCAAAAGAAGACAAGTTTCTTCAGCCAGCAATACAACGAGACATTTACGTATAATCATCGTAAACAATCCTTGGTGAAGCCAAGTGTGGTTGCCGAAAGATTTTTTTTCCAGACAAATATATTTCTTAACCATTACCATTCACTAATTAATTATTAATTTCTTAAGTTAAAGAATACTCTGGTATTGATAACCACACAGGTTGGGTAGAATAATGTTTGCGATGTGGTACACAATATGCTAGTATACAGATAGAGTACCTCCAGCTCAGTGAACTTCGGTATTGTCTGCGTACGGAGTTCCTTCATTAAAAGGGAGAGTAAAAGAATAAACGTTTATTAAAGAGTGGTTAGTTAATGAAGGGGGAAGGGTCCCTTATTCTAGGAACCCTCAGGCCTGCGCCGCCTGCTGGGCCTGGTCGATGAGCTGGTGCTGGTCGACCAGGTCCGGCTTGAAGATTTTAGCTTCCCACGCTTCACTTGGGTTTGGGTGTGCACCTGTTGCTGCTGCTTAGAGCATTAGGATTGAACCTTTTAGCTTCCCACGCTTCACTTGGGTCTTCACTTAGGTTCGGGTGTGCATCTGTTGCTGCTTTTTATAGCACAGAAATGGAAGATTTCAGCTTCCCACGCTTCACTTGGGTCTTCACTTGGGTTTGGGTGTGCATTTGCTGCTGCTGCTTATAGCACTGGGATTGAAGATTTTAGCTTCCCACGCTTCACTTGGGTCTTCACTTAGGTTTGGGCGTGCATCTGTTGCTGCTGCTTATAGCGCTGGGATGCTTCCTTTGCATTGCAGAAGAAGGTGTGCCAGAGTGTCTGCCACATCGTGATGTGAACAGATGCAGCCGTATAACATTGGCTTCATATGGTGCAATAGGATGCCGTGAGTGAAAATATTGCTCTGAAGCCGCCTGTAGTCGATGCCTTCGTAAAGTTTGAGTTTGTGATGCGGAGGGTCGTATGACCTACGTCCAAGCTGATAGTGTTGCGGCAGTGCATTGCTTTCCGTTATTGACTAACATATGAGAACCGCTCATGAAATGTGTCAGTGCCATTTCAACTGACCTAACCGTAATTTTCAAACTGCGCGGGCTCGTGTGTGTACGATAATGGTAGCTGTACACGTTTCGGAGGTTATAAGCATGTTCTGTCCAGTTATCTGACGACGAAGTAGCTGAACAGCAAATTACTTTGCTAAGCTCCGTGTGTGAAAGCTTTTCAGATTCACGCTGAGCAGTACTGACACGAAGCTGGGGAATCAAAATACGTGCGCACCTTTTCATTTGGGTTAAAAATGTAAACTGTTAAATTTGTTCTTACTTTGGTACTTCAGCGTTCCTAGCATTTTTAAATGTGCACATTCCTCTGCTATCCTAATCATGGCCCTACTCATTTTTTCGGCATTGCATATTTTACGAACGAGAGAATATTTTATTGAAGAATTCAAGTTACATGTTTATCAGCCTTTCAACCACTAAAAGCCTTGCAGTTCTTTTTTTTCGTTTTCTGCTTTTCACACTTACACCTACTACATGGATATTGGGGTCGAAGGAAATTTCGCGTCTCAATGTGGACCAACAGTTTCGTTGAAACAGCTTAAATTAGCATTACCAAACATGATAGGTGAACAACTCAATTTCAGTACATATATGACATGGACGCTTAAGAAGTTGTAAATGAAATATAATGTTTTACTAAGATACTGTAATTCTTCACGTTGTCTTGTCTGAAGCCTCTCACGTGCCGCATGCGCAATCCTGTGTGAACAGTGTATAATATGCGTAGAAAGAATGAGACAATGTGCGTCTCGGCGACAGGACTCGCTATTCATCCAGGCTATGCTGAGATCCTGGCCCTTGAGTAAATGAGGCTTCTATAATGCACCCACAGTGTCGACTTTATTAATGGAAGAGTGAGGATACAAAAATGAAGCCGCGGCTACATATTAGAACGTACCGTCTCAGATATAGTTCAATGGGATGCTCTTTGATCTCCTTGCTGCATTCACTGTGGAGCGTAAGAATAGGTTCTGGTTTGGGCGTGGAGAAACTAAAGCCTCTACGAAGTTCTTTCGAGGTTTGCTCATTTTCTCTGCTCTGCGCTGCCTACTTGCGCACGTGTCTCTGCATACTCAATTACCCTTGCATTGTTTGCTAACTTGAGCTTGCACATTCTCTGGACTCGTGTATTTATGTAATTTCCATATTGGGCTTTCGAACCGCTGGCTCTTGTTGAGTTGCTTAAACCATGTAAGATGTCTGAGACTCATCCCAGTGGCCAAATGCATTGAAGATGCTAGGTTTCTTGACGATAACCAGATCATCTATTTGTTACAAGGACACGATGGCTAGAGGCGAAGTGCCCGCCAGTCAAGGATGCATCCTCTGGTAGAAGCGTCTGGGGCTGTCACAACTTCTTTATGAGATCACATTGCGTAACCTGAGCTCTCCTATATATGTAGTCACGGTTGCTTCCCTGTACAGAAGCAAGCAATAAACGTACGGCCACAAAATGAGCAAGGAATCTTGAAGATGGATTCCTGGCGTCCGTGTATGTGCATGCTAAGAGTCGTGAACCGATGAGCGCTCCTGGCTCAGTCTCAGTCTGTTTGCTATTGAGCTTCCACTTGCGTAGAACTTTGCCAAGTGGTGGCACGACCGATCGCATAAGTCGTTCATGCCAGTAGCCACACTAAGACGAACATGACATCATGAACTTTCACAGGATGCTATCGATGGCGCTGAGACTAAAGGCGCTAACGGAGAACTTATTGTAGTGATAGAACTCTTCAGTGCTTCTAAAGATGCTTTCCTAAAGGTGTTGTCTGAACGCAGTGCGTAGAGCAGCTCAATTACGCAAACAAAAAAAAAATGAAGAAAGGCGCTTGTCGAGATGTCACTCGTCTTAGTGGGGTACAGCGTTTTAGTAGTCACACAGGTAAACAACAAAACCTTTTGATGAACCCTGTGGCTTACTTACACACGTGACTTGTCACGCTGCAGGTTTTCTATGATCTTTAGGCACATGTCTTGTTCTCTAGGCCAGGTTGATTTTGGCCGCAATTCTTTGTGTGACTTCGTGTCCCCAGTCAGCAATTTGGACAGAGAGTTAATGTTGGCGAATTTGTGAGCAGAATTGAAATTGAAAGCGTTGACGCAATCAGCGTCGTATAAACACGGCAGAAGCCAACTCGCCAAAAAGCCTCTCTCTACGGTGGCGCTAACCTTATGGTCCGTGTCCCGCCAGTGGAAATGGTTAGTGACAATGAAGCGATAGCGCAATCTTCCAGTACTTCCGGCAACTAGAAGCAATGGACATCTCGAGTTTCGGCAGCCGTAGGCTAATTCTGGTCATAGAGGTAGGAGCTGTGGGAGTCTCATTCTGTGGAGTAGTCTTGTTTCAATTTCTGCGCGTTCTAAAGTGAGAGAGAATGAGAGAAACTGAAAGAGAATGAGAGAGAGAGGTGAGGAAAAGGAAAGGCGGGGATGTCAACTAGACGGGTGTCCGGTTTGCTACCTTGCACTAGAGGAAAAGGAATGGGGGGGGGGGGGAAAGAAGGGAAGAAGAAATAATGAAGAGTGGTGCTTCTTTCGGGAGCGCATAATGACGCTACAGTTTGCTACTGAGGCCTCCAGAGGTCGTTAGCTGAGGTTGAAGTATGTACTCTGGGCATGCTGCTGCGCTTCTCACAGAGAAAGCATGCGAGATCTACGAATAGATAAAGGAAGACTCCGCGGTTTACGCCTGAAGCTGTACAGTTCATCAAGCACAGTGGCAATTCTCGAAGGAATAGCCAGTATTCGACCTCCGAGCAATGCCGGTGCTTGAAACTGCTCTGCAAAAAGACCCTATACCGGCTTTATGTCGGGAAGGAACCAGATTAACATATGTAACATAGCGTGGTAGACGAGTAAAATAACAAATAGGCGTCACACAACCCAAATTCTGTAACCAGGCGTCACACTCACACAACGCGTATTGCGCAACGAATGGGTTGTTGAATGCTCCCATCCCATTACAAAGGGATCTGCCATAATTCTCCATCGTCATCAGGCAGAGCATCAACAAAGTGCACATAATGCCTCACATGTGTTTCGCGGGTACCACGGTTCTCCGCAGAATGACGAAAAGTGGCATAGGGGCTGCTTCCCTGCTTCCAAAAAATTACGATTTATAGCGTAGTCAGTTCCTCGCAAGTGCACTTCCTTTGGTTGCCAAGGAAGCCCATAAGGCCCCCAAGATACATTTCTTCAGGGCCTCAATAAAGTTATTTCCCTTTCTCTTTCTCTCTCTCTCTCGCTTTCTCACGTTCACGAATGTTATATAGAGCGGTCGGAGAGTGAAATATCGACTGGGCGTCACACAATGCGAATTACCTAACTAGTAGATCGTTTGAAGCTTCCAACCCATTACAAAGGGCTGAGCCATAATTCTTCATCGTAATCAGCCATGGCACCAACAAAATGCTCATAATGCCTTATAGATGTGCAGCAGGTACCTCACTTCTCCGCATAATGAAGAATAATGGCGTAGTGGGTGCTTCCCAACTTCACAAAAGTTATGATTTATTGCGTAGTGAGGATCTTGCCAATGTACTTGTATTAGCAGCCCCAAGAGAGCTTCTAACGAGCTCTAGAAATGCCGCTTTTCCAGCTTTCGCTGTGACTGTGCTGCGCTTTCCGCGCACGCCTACATTTTCCTCGAATGAGGGGACACTCCTTCCAAGTGGCATCATGAGATCGAAAGTAGTTAGGGCATTATTAAGTTGGGTGACGGGTGGAGCCGCTGGACACGTCGTTATGTTTCATACTTTTATGCACCAGGGCACAACAAAACAACCAGTCTGAGAGGAGACGAAAAGACACACACAACATGCTCTCGTGTCGTTTTATCTCCTTTCAGTCTGATTGTTTTGTTGTGTGCTCTTACACTGAAGTATGAACCTATACCAACTCGCCGAAGTTGTCGTCCTATTTCGTTATATTTCTGTACACACAGCTCACATGTGATACCTTCCCGCATTTTCAGCCTTCTGGAGGCATTTAAATGAAAGGACGAATGACATGACGACATGACCCATCTTAACGTGCGATGAAAGTTATTCGCATTCTAATATTACCTTCGCAGAGGGCGACTCGTCACTGCGATAAGCGTACATAATAACAGTTTCAATTGTGACCGTTTAATAAGTATTGGCCAAACAGCAGTTGAAGTTGTCACGTCGATGTCGTAGATGACACTGGCAGTGGACATTCAGCCAGACGGAATATAGCAGTGGACTGGCATACCAACAAGGTTGGCGACCAGGCGAAACGACTCTAACCCGGTCACATCTTCGACATCTATAGCCAATACCTTACTACGGGTGTTGACTATGATCTCCGTTATTTAATTTGGAACCAGCGCCGTGAGATTCAGATTGCCTGTAGAATTTTCTGACGTTGCTTGCGGCGTGTACAGGCACGTAGAAAAAGGTAAATGGCTCAGGGCTTCGAGGCGCCCTTGCATGGGACTTACTTGAACAGAATGACACGTTTAGCAGCATTCTCTTCGACCTGCGGCTCATACCAACCTAAAATTTGTCATCAGGCAATTTATCTCTGTCATAGGTGTAGACCATGGTGTCATCAGTGTCCGTGCTACTTTCGTCGATTTTCCTCTTCTGTGAAGTGGCCGCTGCAGACGCTGCCGCGTCAGGAGGACCCGTGCGGGGCTGGCCTTCCATAGAAAAGTGGCTGGTGTTGGTGAGCAAAACCAAAATAAGAGCGACATATTCGGCATCTTGAAAATACAGCGCTCGACAAAGAAGAAACTTCGTCTTCCCGAGAGAGTGTCACGCTAAGGTTCAAGAGCTCGAATTTGGTAGTAGACAGACCGTCAAAAATACCTGAAAACTTACATTTGTGCATCTGCGAGCAGCGATACTGTCTTAGTATTCTGTGCTCGTCGGACTGACCGCTTAGCCTGGACGTATACCATAGTAGTGGCTCTTGAGATTCAAGTGTACAGGCATTTGCAATGCGTGCCGATTACAAACGATGCGTTATTCAGTCCTCACCGCACGCAGCGCAAGGCAGTCGAGTTAGAAGGTGTCCGGAGGCACGAAAAAAAAAGAAAGAAAAGAAAAAGAACGAAACATGTCCGCATGAATGTTTTTGGTGCCGAACACGTAGAAACTAACGCTGACGTGATGAAACCAGTCCGTGAGGCAGCTACCCTTCGATGCCACCTTTTAGTTTTATCTCTACTGCAGTGCATACATGCGCACATTTAGTGGTCTTTTTTTTTCTGCGAGGTGAATTGAACCAGTCAGCTTCATTCGTCTTGCCTCCAACAGACTTTATTTTTGATCGATATGTCCCGCCAACTATAGCTTGCCAGAACCACGAGAAAGGAGACCTATGTTGCCCACCGTAACTTCTTTGAATCGCAGTGTGATTTCAGCAGAACATAGCCTTAGTAGTTTTTTTAGAAACAACAAAAGGGCAAGACAGCCTTTTGAGAAAATAAAAACATTTATATGCTTGCCTTTACTTGCAAAAAGGAACGAACACCTTTTCACGGAGTGGCCTCTTTGCGAAATAAGTCGTGCGTAAATATAGAGATGCAGAAAAGCAGAGAAACGTAGCTAATCTGTTCTCATTTATCTTCAAGCGCGACAATATTTAGCCCACAGCTTCGCATTACACTTCCTGCATGTGTGCGAATTCATGAAGTTACGGATCGCAGTCACTTCCCGTTATTCAGTTTTGTGCTCGACAAAAAATGCGAAAATGCGAAAAAAAGGTGCAAGTGCTCAGTTCCAAAGAAAAAAAAACGAATACTTCGCATTTATTTTCTATGTAGGCGCCACGAAGCACCACTTGAGTTGTCGACTCCTCTCGCGCAAATAGTTTGGGTGAGTCGGAAGAAAGTCGTAATTTGGTTGTATGTAAAAGCTGTGGCTTCCTTCCGGAAGCGCATTTTCTCTCGTTTATTCCGCTAGCCTTTTTCTTTGTGTGTGGTCCAATTTTTATTTTTAGGTTGCAGCTGCATTTTCTTTACCTCGAAAGAAAGTAATGTTTTTTTATTCAAATTAATTTTGAAGGAGCGGTGAATTGCACAGTGAAGCAGGAAATGGAGGGAGTATTGAGACAAGACAAAAAAAAAAGGAAAGAGGCACCTAAAAAAAAAGAGATAAGAAAGCGAATATCGCGAGACTCGATGATAGCCTAAATATTGCGAAATGAGGGCACTCATAATGAAAAGATGCTTTTGGTTTCGCCGATCCTTGCTCTCCAGTTTTTACAGCAGAGCTGTTATGGTCGAGCTTTGCTGTGTGTCGTAGATAGAAAATTATCATCATCATGAACCGGCACGCTCTCTCTTTGTCCTCTTCCGTCGCCTTCCTCTTCTGCTCCGCTTCCAGAACAGGTGCGCCCGATTGTCCGGCGTGGGATGCAGTAACTCTGATGTGCGAGCGAACGAGTATAGAGAGACAGAAGGAAAGCGAGAAAGAGAGAGAGAAAGAAAGTTCGAGAAAGAGAACCATTCTTGTCGAGGCGGGGATCGAACTCGCGTACCCATGATTTGAAGGCGAGCGTCGTAACCACTCGGCTATCCAGGCACGCTAGCAGAGCATAGCATAGCCTTGTATTGTATAGTATAGCAAGGGGTGGGAAAGGGAAGTGAGGGTGAGCAGGAGGGAAAAGAGGAGGGGGAACGAGTAGAGAGAAAGACACACAAGAAAGAGAAAGAGAGAAACAGACACAAAGAAAGGCAAGGAAGAGTGAAAAATATAGAAGACGAGAGAACGACTACAGAGAGAGAGAGCAAGAAAGACATAGTAAGAAAGATAGAGAGAAAAAAGAAGAAAAAACGCACAAATGGAGGGAAGACAGACCGAAAAAAAGATAGAAAGACAGAGAAAAAAATAGACGTAGAATATTTCTTTGTCGTCGTGTTCGTATTTTATGGTTGTTTCATCTGTGCTATGCAAGATGAGGGCCATGCGCCAAATCTAGATTTCCACTAGCTTAACAGAATTTTGTCATTTATAGAATGCATGGATTTTCACTGGCATTTTGAATCAAACAGCGCACGTAAACGGCCAGGACATAGAAAAGAAGCAGACGACAGTGCTGTCACGTGTTGGCTTTCTGTGTGCTGGTCGTTTACGTGCGCTCTTTGACTCACCATGCTACACCAACAAGCTCGAATTCTCATTATTGTAAATATTCATCAGCAGTTCCTGTCGCAGAATTGTGATCATCGCAAAAAAAAAAAACAAAAGAAAAAGAATTATGCTATACTAAGCTTAGTATGTGCGACAAAACACTCCGCCTGCCGCATATCAATTCTTAATCTACAATCCCCCATATTCGTCAATGAGCAGTCGCAAGCTATTCCGCATGAAGAGAAAAGCGTCTCCAGTAACAATTGGTTGTTGCCAGGTAGGCGCACGCGTTTTCTCTCATGCATGGCGGGTAATGTATTAGTGCACATAACACCGTCTACTATACTTAGGAGTTCCATCCTATAAACGCTAATCGAGTCAGGTTCATATCGAACATTGCGTTAGGTTCGGTAAGAGCCAGGCGTCACTAAAGACGGCGTACACAATGAATAAAAAGCCCATGGATAATGTCTGGGCTATGACGCTGCCATTTCCCTCAGGCGATACGTTACGCACTGCCGGAATCTCTCTTTATTATCAGGTGCTTCCTTGCATGGCGACAAACAGCGCGCTGGTGACTGAGTAACTAGATGGCACTGGTCGTGTGCATGCATAACCTAGCGTCATGAGTCCCAGGCGACAATGTGCGTTCATGCTTTATTCTTGACTGGCGAGATTCTCGAGCGGCGAGCGGTGGTGAGGTAGTGCATTGCATGCCACGGAAAGCGCTGAGCTGTGTACGGGTACACGTGGACGGCGCATTGTTTTGCCTGGCCTTTGCACTGAAGTCACCCAAGTAAGCTGGCGTGATTCGGGGCACTGCCAGCTGTGTTGCGGGCACTGCGCTTTAGCGATGGATGTAATGAGACTTAAAAAAAAAAAAACGAAAAAAAACGTATGGTCATCTGTGGAAGACCGTGGCAGCAATGAGATAATTAAGTTTACAGAATGAGATATTAACGCGTAAAACTATTTATGTCACTTGAGGTGATATTTCCCCAGGTTAAGAAAATCGGGCAGCTATTTAAAAATGACAGGATTGAATTCTTCTTCAGCTTTGAGTTTCGTATCACGTGATGAAGGTATTCTGCTGGAAAGTTGCTACAGCACTTTGCTTTATTACGCTTGCACTAAAAATGAATAACGCTCGCACTGAGGACCATAACACAAACTGACGCACCTCCGAAAATTAGTTGTCATCCGTAAACCTGCTAATCACACGACTTTCACTATGCTTTGGACACTGTCGAGAAAAAAGTATTTTAAGAAAAAGGCCCTTACAGCCGTATTGCAACATTTCAACTATTAGGCGCCAGTGTAAACAACAGAAATAGACACTTGGGAAAATCTTGCGCGCGCAGCTTCACTACAAATTTATTTACAGCCTTGCCCAATACGAACACATCTGCTATGTACGTACGCTAATGTGCGTGCACGCGACGTGTATGCCAGAAGGGGGAGCCAGAACGTTTTCCTCGCTCGGTCCAGAGCCACTTCAGCGGAGTGTGATGGTGCACCTTCAGGGGCATTTGTAGAACTTTAACCCAGAGTCACTCCGCGCATCGGAAGGTCTAGCCTTCACTGTGCAGTCAGGATACTCGCGTCTATATATTGACAGCACAACAACGCCAACCGCGTAACGCTGAAACGCGGCACATATTCCGGTGTTCTACGTGCGAAAACGACTATATGATTATGAGGCATGCTATAGTGGGATACTACGCATTATTTTTTTTCACCTTGAGTGTTTTAACGCGCACCTAAATCTAATTTCGCGGGTGTTTTCTCATTAGCCGTTATAGAAATGCGGCCGCCTAAGTCGAGAATCGAATCCCCTTTCTCCAGCTGAGCAATGCCACGCGTCGGCCGCCAATGAACCACGTGCGGATAGCGGCAGCGCAGATGGAAGATGCAGGACACATGGCAGGATCGCGTCCCGAAAGCCTAGAGACCTGCTGTGGGGAATGAACTATAGGCTTTCATCATAGTATGTGTTCAGCGCTGGTGCGCTGAGCCCTAAGGGATCGAAGCTTACAGTGGGATGAACATGGGTCACTGGGTATGTGCTCTTCTGCAATGAACACATTTCATACAAACTTGATTCGTTGGTCATATGCCATTGGTGATATATCCCTGCTCAATATTTAAAAACTAATTGAAAATTCCGAAGTCTCTGTGCAGCAATAACCCGCCCCCCTCTTCCCTCCTCACATAGGCGGGATCGACACCTGCTTGAGTGTATGTCGTCTGAATATATCGATGTCCATGTTTCTTAACATATACATGTATATCCATGTATTCACAATATATGGAGACGGGCGCTGCGCGCGGCATTCACGGCGACCCCGCTGGAGGAGGCCATATCGTGACCGTAGAGAATCGCAATAGAGGATCTTGGCTGCAGCAAATGCTGTATACATGAATCGGTTCAGCGGTGTCAATGTGGCTTGTCGCTGCATTACTTCAATTCTAGTCTCATTAACGTCTTCAAACTTCATGTGATGGCGTCAGCCAGAATTTGTTTATAGTAAGGAAGAAATAAAGGAATTTTTTTAGTTTATATCGCTTCTTTAAAGGGGTCCCGAACCATGTTTTAGGTAATCGTTGAATAACCTCAATATCTAAATTCAGTGCCTCTCGGATCGATTGCCGCAAAAACATGTCGAGTCCGTGAAGAACGAGTTGAGTTACAGGGATTTGTGGCACGCTCTACGCCCTTTCTCATTTCTCCTGCTTCGACGAGCGCGCTAGAAGCTACGCAGGTAGAGATGGCACGGGGGAAAGAAGTTACAACAGTGCGCGTCATTGCGTTGAGTGTACGTAATGAAACGCGATCACTCTTTCTTGGTGTATTCCTGTGCGCGTTAGTTTCGTATACTGTGCAATGGTAGCTGACCGTGGGGCTCGGCGGAGTCACGTGGCGGAATCTCGTGGCAAGAAGCGCTTCCGATCCATACGCTGCCCTTGATATATGTCGGCTATTGACCAATAGCACGCTACCCATTTGAGGTCCAGGAGCAGGCGACGGTAACACCAAAGAGAGTTAGCACAGACCTCTGTATAAAGAGAGGGCGTCTGAGAAAATGGCAAATTCGCGCTGCGCTTGTAAGCTCTCCTTGCTGCGCATTACTGCCAGATTTGGCGGAACTGTTCATATAAGTGTGTGCTTTTCGCCAGAGGTGTTTTTTCACCAAGCACGAGGCGTGGTTCATGGCCTTTTAGACTTGGTTTGTACAAACGTTGCCTGCATGTGCATGACAAGCAAGTGTCTCCTGACCTAAGAGTCCGCGGACCACCCAGTTAACTCGCGACAAATTTCCGCCTCTATTTCAATGCAGTGGCACACGTGACGGCGCTGGCGGGCGGCGAGGCACTGCTGCCATGCGACCTGTCCCCTGACAACGACTCGGTTGCACTGGTGTTGTGGTACAAGGACGCGCTGCCCACGCCCGTCTACTCGGTGGACGCCCGGCGTGGGGACGTGTCGCAGGCGCGACACTCGTCCATCGCCTGGGGCACGCGCGCCTACTTCGTCACCCAGCCGACACCCGGGCTGAGGCTGCAGGACCTCGCGGTGACGGATTCGGGCGTGTACAGGTGCCGCGTCGACTTCAGAAAAGACCGCACGCGCAACCACGAAACGTCGCTGCTTGTCATCGGTGAGTAAAGGATTCGTGCTCGTAACTTGGCGCCCCTGCACTATGCATGAGCAACTAGTTAACCGATATTTCATGTGCGCTCAGTCCTTCAATAAGTCGTCCTTGGAAAGAGCTCAGTGTACAGCGAACGTGTTCTAGTCAAAAATTGAGCTTTTTAGTTCTTCGTGATTCAAGGTATCATAACGTGGTTTTATGACGTAGACGAAACCAAAAAATACACAGAATCCAGCACTCGCAATTACATTTACACCACTATTAAGGCGAAAGCCTTAGGTGCCTCATCAAACGTGAAAAGTGACTGTCGGCTTGCACACGAGCGATACAAAAAATAGCCATGTGACGAGGCCATCATGACGTCGCGCAACCTGACGTCATATGATGACGTCATCACACAACATCGTCGCTTTGTCTAAGGTGGATCCATCCCGGGGGCAATGCAAAACCACGTGAGGTTCAGAAAGCTTTCATTGTCACCGATCTCGGAGCCAGTACAAAACTACGTTAGGTGCAGAACGCTATGGGGGGGGGGGGGGGAGGGAGGGGAAGCAGGAGGGGCGCTTTCATCCTAATCGACTGAGAATGGAAAAGAAGATGGTTTTCACGTTCCAGTCGTGTTTGGCAAATGGCAAAATATTTACGTGTCGCTATGGCAACAGAAACATAAAAGGAATGCACAACAAGTTGAACAAGGTGGAAAAGGGTTGAATTTCAATGACAAAGTGAGTTGCTATTGCTTATAATCTATTAGCGTCTCGAATGGAGCGGTTTGGTACATACTGAATTTGAATGATGAAACAGCGCTAGAACAAGACGAAGACGCGAGGACACAAACACATGCCCTCTGCTCTTGATATATATATATATATATATATATATATATATATATATATATATATATATATATATATATATATATATATATATATATATATATATATAATATATATATATATATATATATATATATATATATACATCATTTGGAAGGACGTATATATATATATATATATATATATATATATATATACACATACGATCAATGATTCATCCCACTATGTTGAAGAACAAAATATTTTAGCTGCTTGCAGTTTTTGCTTCATAACGGAGCAGCAGCCTAATTCAATGTGTTTTAAATGCGGGGAAATTCAGGGGACCGGCATGTCGTCCTTCCAAATGATGTGGCGTGATCACGCTCACAGTAAAGCGCTCAATACAGGTCATAACAAGAATAGCAATGTTCAAACACGGGTTACAATGAACGAACAAGGTCTAAAATTATACAATTAAGAGAAATGGCCATGAAGTAATCGCAATTTGTACCTTAAAATCGCTATATCTTTTCGGAAACATGGGGCCGATTCCGGCGGGGCGCAGGAGAGGGCGTCTCGCTGGGCGAGCGATTTCCCCCTCCCCCTACGCCACCTTTGCGTCGGCGCTGCGTCGGCGCAGCGCTGCGTCGCTACGTGACAACGCCTGATGGGGAAAATAACCTGAAGGAACTTGCTGCAGACGACGGGTATCTCAAATGCCATAACAGGAAGGAAGACGATAAAGCGCAGCAAAAAGTAGCGCAAATGTCCCACATAAAGTTTGTGAACCTGCCTAACAATATTCTACTCGTGCCGAGGAAACCTCCCTACATGCTTACCTCAAAGATTGGCGTAATTGACGTACAGTACTGGAGCTTCCACGCGTTTTTTACAGCGAAAGCTGTTATGAGATCATTTCACCGGCCGTTTTTGGCGCCGTAGTTGTCCCCCGCCGCCGCCGCCGCCGCCGCCGCTGCCGCCGCCGCCGCTGCCGCCGCCGCCGCCGCCGCCGCCGGTGTCCGTAACCAGTATCGCTCGAAATAAGAAAAAAAACTAAATAAGAAAAAAATTCCAGGATGGAACGAGGTTCGAACCTGGGTCCTCTGCGTGGGTGCCCAGTATTCAACCTCTGAGCCATGCCGGTTTTTTTTTCTTTTTCCTTTCATGGTATTTATTCAACATAGGATATCACTTGAAAGCAATTGAATACAGACAAAGAACTAATATGTTGATTATGCTCTTATCGCAACACAATGACGAACAGAAGACACTACAGAATTCGCAATCACCTCTATAGCGGATACATCACATAACTGATTTTTCAATTGTGTGCTAGAACAGCGGTAAGGATAAGCACCTCACCAATGCCGTATACCATTCTGGTTGATATTCCATTTGCTCGTAGACATCTCTTAGCTGAGTGACCAACCTAATGAAGTGGGCTGTTGAGGAAACTATCGGCTCTGCGTTTCTCTGCAACATGCGCGTCTTCCACAGGCTATGCATTCCAATGAGGAGAAACATGTCGAATGGTACGTCATTACAACTCGCTGGCAAGAGATATCGCACGGAATGGGAATTTAGCACAAAGTCTTTTTGAAGCGTTCGTTGGAGCACATCCCAAAATAAGATTGCATCTCTGCAGTCTATAAAACAATGTTCAATTGTTTCTGGCACATCACACAGAGGACAATCAACGGACGACACAAAAATGTCTCTTGAACGAAGCCAAGTCTTCACAGGCAAAGTCTCTGAATGTAATTTAAAAAAGAACGTTTTTGTCGATGGTGTCAGCGGCATTTTACGTACTCGATCTAAGACATCATGTCCTGGCAATCCCAAGTATTTTGCACGATAAAGTGGTGGCGGAAACAGCATCGCTATTAAATCTCTGTAAAGATTTTTGCGTGATACGCAGTACAAATATTCATTTGAAAACCTAACTGTTAAAAAACGAACAGAGAAATAAACTTCTCGCATAAATCCCCATAAACATGGTCGTGGAGAACAATCGGATGAAACTACTAGATCAGGTAGCACATTTACCAGGTTTACCTGCAAGAATGCTCGAATAATAGGGTGAGAAGCGTCGCGGAAAAAGAAGTAGCGAGATACAATTTGCCACACGTACAGATGTACTAGACCTAGCCCACCTGCACTAACTGGTCTGAATAGATTGTCTCGTCTCATGGATTCATATGTTGATGACCATATAAATGTTGCAAATTTACGATGAAAGCTCTGAATATGCGCTCTAGCACAATGCAGCACTTGTAGTACATAGAAAAGTTTTGTAGCCAAAAACTTGTTGCACGTTTCCGCTTTACCGAAAATTGAAAGGTTATGTGGTATAAAAGATTTAGCATAACGCTCAAGGCCTGCCACCCTATCTTTCCAGTACTGTGCGCTTGACTTGTGTGCACTTAGTGGAACACCAAGATATTTTGGTGGCACCACAGACCACTCAATACCGGCAAACTGATCAGGGCCCGAATTCACAAAGCTTTCTCTTGCCTACGCAATTTCGTAGCCAAGAATTCTCGTATCTCGAGGGATTACGATAGCAATGGTACAAATTTAACTTACCAGCCACTTTTGAGGGCAAGGAGGCAACGCGAAAGCCGATGAAACGACAAGAAAAGAAAGAAGTGCGCGCAGGTGATAGCAAGGCTGCACGCGAAGCGTCTAGCATCGAGGGTATACGATGATAGCGAATGTTTTTTCGCTGCATCTCAGCTTCCAGTTCCGGGCGTCTGCTACAGCGCTTCCGCGTTGCCGCGTTGCAGCAGACGTCCTGGAGTCTTGCGCGAAGCCAAGTGCTCGCGCTTCATTGATGACCATAGCTAACCAAAATCTAGTTGCTCGACGGCGTTAATAGTCCGTGTGCTATCTCGTCAAATGCAGGCGAACAACGCTCCAGATGCACCGCATCTATAAACCGCGCGTAAATTAAAACATTGAAGGTTTGAAGATGTGACCGAAACGCCCCCCCCCCCTGTTTACCACAACCAGTTTAGTTACATTTTCATGAAGCTGCGCTGCCACTCGACTAATTAGGCATGTTCGAGCACGGTATGGTGGTTGTCATTAGGGTGTGTTGTAGCTATACGTAAAATGTTGCATTTCTTACAAAGATCTCAGTACAAGACATAGCAGTGGCTTTTGAGCCTACGGAGAACTGTAGAGAAATATAAAGCAGTAGTAAGAAAGGTATGAGCGTAAAGCCGCAGGTTCAATTAACCGTAGCATTTTGACAGGGCCGGAATGCGAGAGGAATCGTATACGCTTCAACAAATTGAATATTCACTTAGTGAAAGTGACATTAGTGACAGTTAATTAGCGATAGTTTATTAGTGATGTCACACTCGATACAAAGTGCAAGGTAATATAGCAACACTTGATGGCTTTCACCTTCGAGTCACCTTACGCGAATGCATTAGGATACCGAGTTTTTTTTTCTTTTCCTGATCGACTTTCACCGGACGCTTTGCATTATGCGTCAATCGAGGGAAAGATTATATATATATATATATATATATATATATATATATATATATATATATATATATATATATATATATATATATATATATATATATATATATACAATGAAGTAAGTGTTACTGTGGCCAGCTCTCTTCTGAAACACTGCAGCTGTGGTCGAGTCGTTACAGCGTCCGACTACAATGCGGGCGGTACTGGGTTCGATTCGCAGTGTCGCCAAGCACCCACGTATTTTTTTTATGGAAAAACGGATAGCACGGCCTGAGGTTATGTGTTGCGGGCACTCTTTTCTTCAGAAGGTGGCCTTTCCGTTCTCTACTTTCACTCCCCTTTAGACCCAAAAACGCTGCGCCGTGCTCCCTCACGGATCACAGAAATAAGAGTATCTTTTTTTTTTGCTCTAGCCACTACTATCGCAAGAGCGCCCAGTCCTGAAACCCAATTATCATACCTAGACATTACTTTTCACGACTCTGGCTATTCGAGCGCTGGTCAGACATCACGGTGTTTACAAGAACATCAGGAGACACGCGGCGGCCAAAATGCTTGCGGCCAAGATGACTGCCATTGTCGGGACACGTTTCCGTGCTAGTTGGGTGGGATTCATTACAAGCAGCTGCGCAAAACGACAGGGACAGAGAGAAAACACACAAACACAGTGATGTGTTTGTGTCTTCTCTCTCGGTCTATGTCGTGTTGCGCCGCTCCGTGTAATGCCTCTGTCAATGGTTATAAAGAACTCCAGCAGGCTATCGAGTTCTGAGGAGAGGGCAAAACAGTACGCCTGGAAAAACATTATGGTAAATTCATTTGCGTCATAAAGGGCTACTCTTCCCTTGGTAAGTACATGAAAATTTTAAACGCGAGTTTATTCTTTATCAACAGCAGTTACAGTATAGATGACAGGTGAACAGACAAAAATCCGCATATTCAGCTTGACTAGTTTTGTGCCCTTAATAGTAATTGGCAACACGTATGACAATACGCAGAAATACCACGCACATATGTAAAAGTATGTACAGCCACGGGCGAAAGCTTGGTTCTGCTGGTTGAAGTCAACTAGTCTGTTGTACATATTCGACAAACGCAATGTGTAGAAGCAATGCTACACAGAGGAGGTGTCCTATACTTATTTTTGCTGGTTGGTTGCATAGTTCCCAACTTCTTGCTGAGAACTGTACGTTGTTAAGTGAAACATCTTGTTTGAATGCACCCATTTTTTGTAAGGTTACATTAACTTTTGCCCAGTAGAAAACATATTTGAGAAATGAAAATGAGATAGAAAAAGAACTAGAAATCAAATAGCAAAATTTTTATGAAAGTTACACTAAACAAAAAAAAAACGTAGGTTTTTGTTTAAAAGATACATGCATGCATACATACATACATACATACATACATACATACATACATACATACATACATACATACATACATACATACATACATACATACATACATACATACATACATACATACATACATACATACATACATACATACATACATACATACATACATTGAGTAGTAGTTAATAGGATGAACTGCTATAAAACAACAATGCTGATACACGCAGTCTTGAGCACATGCGGCTTCAAGGCAGTAACTTACGAGAGAAATCTCTCACCACTCTTATGTGCCAACTCGGCATTTCTCAAACCCTCTTGGAACAATTTCATGTATAGTTTCTGCTTCTGTCCACTCACAAGCAGTTTTTATACATTTTCGTGGGCGGCAGCCTACGATGATATATAAGAAAAGAGCCCCCGACAATGTGATGTCAAGGAAAAATGCAATGCATCACATTTTGGTACATGTCTGCACGATGACACATAGTTTATTTACATAGTCCGGCATATTGACAACACTATAACAAGCCATGTCAGGTGACGTGGGCTGGAAGATTGGCACAGCTCGGGCAAATTCTGGACAATACATAAATAAAACAATTCACTGTTACTAAGCTCCTCGGTACAAATAATGCTGTTGTTGACATGTAAATACCCTATTGCTTCTTCTGAAAACACTCCTCAAAAAGGTTTCAAAATGTGCACATGTGCCGGCTTCCTTCAAATGAGAGACTGCTGTATAGCAGTCTCTCATTTCGCTTGAAAAAAATTTCAGTGCACTGCTGGGCAAGGAATGTGATGCAAAGATTCAGTACCTTGCATGTATATCTTGCTGCTGGCCTCAGCTGCAATGTTGATCAGCACAAATGGGCAGAATAACATTTTATAATGTGCCACGACAAAGTAATTATGTTTCAGGTGCATGAAACATGGACAACAATAAAGGAATTTAAGAACATTTACCTGGAACAGTTTACAGAATCTTAAATACATTTTCATGGAGCTATCACAGCTTGTCTGAATATAGTAGTAATGGTTATCAGCCTTCAAATTTGTTCGAAGTCGCCAGTTTCAAGTTTAGAGCACACCAGCAGCCCTCTTCAGGCTAAACCATTGCACAGGCGCATCAAAAAGCATAAGTAAGTGCATGCATAGTCACCATACAAAAAGCAATAAATACTTTCAGCAGTAATATGAGCAAAGCTGCATAGATGATAAACTATTTGCAGAGTATACAAGTACATTATGTAGAAACCTATGGCAGCAAACACTATATGAAAAAAAATTTAAACTTACACAGTACATGCAGAAAGGTTGACCGTTGAAGAGGACAAGCATGCGATACGATAACATTACACAGGTGCTAAAGCCTGTTGGACATACTAGCAATAGTGACGCTCCTTTTGCATCTAAATAATCCGCGGAAAATGACTTTCCAGAGCTCATATATACATAAAATCATTTGTGCTATAATAATGCGTGTATCCTGAAAGCAAAACTACGCACTTCAATGGTTTCATTCGTGCACTACCAAACATGAAAACACGGTTTTGGTTGCCGACCATGGCTGCTGTTTCTAATGGCAGTGAAATGCAGATACACACATGCACTTTGAGTTACGTGCATGTTAAAAATTCAAGGTAGCCGCCGAAATTAATTTGCACATTACCACTACAGTGTGATTTACATTAACGCCAAGGTTTGGCATATTGAATGCAGAATTTCATTAATTTTGAATCCTCATGTGCAAGGAATTGCTGAATGATGCACTGCTCAACGATTAAACTGCAGCTGTGCAGATTCTCACCACACAATTCAAGCTGTTCCAACTATCACAATGCATTCTTTCTGTTGACGTGCACTTTGAACAGCAGGACACAGTCACTGGTAGTCGCTCTCTACTTGTTGGCCTTGTGTGTTTTGTCCGAGATACACTGTGCAATTACATGACAGTGGGGCACCTGATCCAGTGATACTGCTGGAATAGAAAAATACAGATGATTGTTACAACCGTGATATGTGTAAAAATGGACAGCTGATATGTGCTAACAACTCTAGCTGTCGAATTTTCAGAAGCCGATGACAAGTATGAAGAAATAATAAAAAACAAGAAAAAAGGTCTGAACATAGAACCATCAACAATGAAGACTTTGAAAAAGTATTTATGATATAAATTTATAACGACGATGTTCATTTTGAAGACAACAAACTTCTGCCCAATTTCATTTTTTATTTACCCTCAGGCCATATGGCATTATAGAGGGGAGTGGAAATAACGTTTACATGACAAAAGAAAGGAAAAAAAAAGAAAGAAAATACAGCATGAGAATATACAGCATAGAAATACATATTATACAGCAGAATGTACAGCAGAGAAAATACAGCAGGAGAATAAACAATGCAACAAATAAAGATTATACAATAGTAGCTGTGCAACGACGGTGAACATAATACAATTTTGAGTAACGTTTAACTCATACAATACTGAGTAATGTTTGACGGAAAATATTGTTATTAGTAATAGTGACGATGTCTTCGGGAAGGTGGTTCCAATCTACTGATGTACGAGGTATGAATGACCGATAAAAACACTGGGAGTTGCAGGATGCGATGCCAACCTTATGACGATGATCGATGCGATGAGATATGTACTGAGGATTGAGGATTAGTTGGTTAAGTAGGGTGGGATGATGAAATAATTTGTGAAATGTGCTCAAACGAGATATGTTCCGACGGGATGCAAGGGAAGGAAGGCCTAAGCTGGATTTCATTGAACTAATACTGGCGATGCGATTGTAGTCAGAAAGTATGAAACGGGCGGAGTTATTCTGTAAGAGCTCAAGTGAAGTAACCAAGTTATCGTGGTAAGGATCCCATACTGATGATGCATATTCAAGTTTGGAACGTATTAATGTTTTATACAACAGTAGTTTTAGTGCAGATGGTGCTTTTGAAAAGTTACGACGTATGTAGCCTAACATGCGATTAGCATTATTAGTAATGTATGCGATGTGGGGTGCCCAAGCTAAGTTAGATGTGATAAGAATGCCCAGGTATTTATACGAGAAAACTGGATCAAGCGGGACGTTGCTTAAGTAGTATTTTGGTGGGGTGTTAGCAGATCTGGTTACGCGCATTACCTTACATTTAGCGATGTTTAAGTCCATTCGCCATGTGCTGCACCAAGCTGCTACGGTGTTAAGGTCAGATTGGAGGCTTAAACTGTCATTATTACTGGTTATTTCACGAAAAATGACGCAGTCATCTGCAAAACGATGAATGTTAGAAGAAAGTGAAGACGTGAGGTCATTAATATAAATTAGAAACAAAAGTGGACCAAGAACTGACCCTTGCGGTACACCTGAGTGGACCGCAGCAGATGACGAACTGTGATTGTTAGCAGTAACGTATTGAACACGGTTATACAAGAAACACTCAATCCACTTGAGTAAACTATTGTCAATATTTAGTAGGCTCAGTTTGAAGAGTAGTAGTTGGTGACAGACTTTATCGAAAGCCTTACTGAAGTCTAAAAAAATGCAATCAGCACATGATGAACGGTCTAAAATCTGATGCAGTTTGTGAGTGAAATATATGAGCTGTGTTTCGCATGAAAAATGTATGCGAAAACCATGTTGTGCTGGTGTAAAAAAAAAGAATTCGATTCAGGAAGTTAATGAGGTTGGTGAAAATGACATGTTCTAATAACTTACAGGAAGTGCTGTTAACGAAATAGGGCGAATAATTTTTCGGAGAGTGTTTATTACCCGACTTAAAGATTGGAACCACCCTCCCGATTTTCCATTGTGCAGGAATGGTTGATGTATCTAAGGACTGTTGAAAAATTTTTGTTAGTATCACTGAACTGTAAGTAACGGTGCTTTTCAGAAATTTGGTACCAATGTTGTCATGGCCAGGGGATGAGTGAATAGGCAAGTTATTTATGAGTTAGCGATACCAGAATGATCAATGGAAATTGGGTGGCATGGCAATATAATTGAAGTTCAGTACATGGGGTAGGATGACGTTATCAACTCGGGAAAAGTTGTTTTTAAAAGTGTCATTAGAAGATCGGCGCACATGTCACTAGGGACTGGATTTTCAAAATCATCTACTAGAACTATGCTGTTATCTGGTGAAGGGTTAATTAAGCGCCAAAATTTGCGTACATTATTTGCAAGCATATCTGGGAGAGTTCGAGAAAGAAAATGTAACTTAGAGGATTTTAAGGCGGTAAGGTAAGCGTTGTGCGCAGTTTTGTAAATCGCCCAACGGTCTTCAGAAAGCGCTAGTTTTGCTGATCGGTAAAGTCGTTTTTTACGGTTAGAAAGGCGTTTGATGTAGGTGTTGTACCATGGTGCCTGGTGATTAGAATGATGGTTCGGTTAGGAATGTATTTCTTAGTAAGTCATTTCATTTAGCGATGTGCCAAGAGCGGGTTTTGAAAAAAGGAAATGCGAGCAAGCAAGATTTTGATTATTGCTGTGTAGCAGAAATACTCCCAAATACACGATTTGTTCTTAGAGTGTACTCATGTATTTCTATGTTACAAGACAACAGCTATTGTTCATCACTTTAAAGTTATCTAACATAGCCACCTCATCATACAGTGTGAAGGAGAAATACAACGTGCCACAACATTGAAAAAAGATAAGCTACGGCAGGTAAAATGCGCATTTACTGCTCCTGTGTGGCCTGAGGTTTGAACTAGAGTTCTTTCTCCCTGCATGTTGCGAACAGCCAGGCGATTTTCTCCCGCTTGCTGCAATAGTGAGACATAAGCCAATAAATTGTCTTCTATTTCGACTTTACACTAGGTGCAAGAAGCCGACCAAAAATGAGTTCACTATGCTACAATCTAAGAAAAAAAACAAGTATTTGGGGAGTGTTGCTACCCACAACTATAAACGTCATCCATCTCACGTACTTTCCTCGCGTTATCTCCACGGTCCGGGACTTCCGGGTCACGAATGACGCGCGTGTTATCAAAGTGACATAGCATTCTTGATAGAAAAGTGCCAAGAGCGGGTTTTGAAAAAAAGGAATGCGAGAAAGCAAGATTTTGATTATTGCTGTGTAGCAGAAATACTCCCAATACACGATTTGTTCTTAGAGTGTACTCATGTATTTCTATGTTACAAGACAACAGCTATTGTTCATCACTTTAAAGTTATCTAACATAGCCACCTCATCATACAGTGTGAAGGAGCAATTTTGAAGACTTGAAAACACAAAGCATTATTGGATTATGTGTGTTTTTGTTGCTCGAAACGGTTTTTCCTAACAAAATTACACTTTGCAAAAAAATGCACTTGATTAGGAGAAATGATTGCGAGCAAAAACACACTCATAATCCATAATGCATGTTAATGGGCTCTTATGGCTTCCACAGACACTCACCATCATTATTATTGATGTCACTGCCATGCCGAGGGATACGCTGTGTCCTGCTCAGAACACCAAAGGTGCACTGTATGACTTGTCTTGCATGGGTGGGGGCTGCACTGCACTGCTGCTCAGCTGGGCCAGCCACGGACAGGAGGGTGAGCACCCATGGCTCTCAGGCATAGCGAGAGTCACCTTCAGAGATCAACAAACGTGTACTCAGGTCACATACGATTTGTAGAAATAACCGTGCCACTATGCAGTTGTGCTGAGAACATGTACGGCGGAAATACAACGTGCCACAACATTGAAAAAAGATAAGCTACGGCAGGTAAAATGCGCATTTACTGCTCCTGTGTGGCCTGAGGTTTGAACTAGAGTTCTTTCTCCCTGCACGTTGCGAACAGCCAGGCGATTTTCTCCCGCTTGCTATTTCCATGCAGAGCACTTGATACACTGTGTGAGTGACAAGCACAAGTGCTCAATAAGCAATAAAAGTACTTGTGCTATTTCAAAAGCACAACTTTCCAGTCTCACATGTATGGAGTAAAATTCATAAGCTGTAGACTTTACACTTTCGACATTGTCAATTCTATTATAATTTGCTTCTCTTTACGCGTCCAATTAGCATCTCTGTGTGAAATAATACAAGCATCCACTGTTAGTAACAATGTGTACATAACCGGTGTTTACTGTGGTTAAACACCTAAAACACCTAAAAAATCTAACCTAGCAACCAGCCATTATGCAGTTTTCTACCCTTGAAGCTCCCAGGCAGAGCACAGTCCATCCAGATGAGGCAGCCATGCGTGCTTCCAGGCCCCTTTGAGGGTCGGCTGGATGATGACACCCCCACCGTTGCAAAAGACTTGTAAATTTAGGGAGCACAAGTCCTTCCTATTTCTGTACAGGTGCTCCAAGTCATAAGGTGGCTTGATTTGCCAGTGCTTGCAATCGATGTATCCCACGACCTTACGAAAATCTGCAATCTGTGAAGAGGCCAAAAGGATATATTAAAAAAACCATCATTGAAAGCGCTCTTAATACATATTTGCAGAAACACAAAAATTATCACTTAGTCATAGCTATCAAATATGCTTTATTCAATTTGAAACAAACTGAAGCCCATGTAAGCTTACATACTGTAATGTATATGTCCTGGTAAAGTATAGTGCTGCCACAGCGGTAATCTTCTATACAAGTAATTTGCAATATAAAGGGAATTCCTGAAAAAGTGCTAAAGGCTCCTGGAAGATAAATTCGCATCAAATATTTTTCTCTCAACTGTCAAGCGTGGTAAACAGACAGGCTCCTCTTAATAATCAGATAAAAGCTGCTTAAGCAAAATCATAAAAACTGCTGGTGTACTTGCTCATATTGCAATATATGGATATTGGCCATATATACGTATATACAAAGCGGTAGTAGTACTTTTCGTACTGGAACTTAACATGGGGTGACAGTACATCTGCTGGGATGAAAAACTTACAAACGTACGTTATAGCACTGCACGAATAGCAACGAAATTAGTTGCGCAAGTTCAACTCACGATGGGCACAACGATATAGCAGCCGTCAGCGTCATCGGGAATCGAATGTGCTCTGCAGCCACAAGCAAAAGACGTCCGTGGACTGGAAGCTGCCGTTGACGTAGAAATGCAACGCTAGCAAGACGTGTACGTCCACCGGTGAAGCGTGAGAAATCGCCGTGGGCCGCTGTAGTCAAGGCTCCAGTGCCGTGCAAAACGACACGACAGATGGGCTCGAAAACCTGTAGTTAGCAGGTGCTGGTCTACGACTTCATCCAAGGCAAAGCACCAGTGGAATTGTGTTCTGTCGGAGCGAAGCGTGACGTCCACGTGCTTTCGCTGCCAGGTACAAGTCCAAGTTTTCACCGGAGAACAGTCAAGGCATACTTCCAAAGCAGCCACATTTACAGCACAATGTCTCGGCGAGCGACTCGGTTCGACACGTTATGACGTTCGAATTACGGTTATTACAAAAAGGAGAAGCAACGAGTTAAAAAAGAAAGCGCCAAGCCCAGCGCCAAATCCTTAAAGTCCTCATAAAGCACCATCGCAATCGTAGGACGAAACACGGTTATCAACGCTTTTAATCTTCTGTCACACGGCACAGCCTCTTCACAAGTCTTGGAAATGTCAACACAGCACCCACTGTTCACAGCGCACATCGTTTCACTCCCGAACACTGCATTTGCCTGGACTGCTCACAAGAAAATAGAAGCGCACGGACTA
Source organism: Rhipicephalus sanguineus (assembly GCF_013339695.2). Classification (NCBI taxonomy): domain Eukaryota; kingdom Metazoa; phylum Arthropoda; class Arachnida; order Ixodida; family Ixodidae; genus Rhipicephalus; species Rhipicephalus sanguineus. The sequence continues at coordinate 114,239,026 of NC_051183.1, forward strand.
ACCACTGGCGAAGCAAGAACCAAGTACAGAGCGTAGTTCATGCGTACCGTACGGAATCACGGAAGCACGGAATCACTCAAGTAACGCGCCAAATACTGTCAATTCGACATGCCGCACTGCACCTTACTGAGACTCTGGAAAGCGTGCAAACGAACTGTGTTACCGACATTCAAACACACATTGCAGGCTCTCCAGTGCTAGTTACCGTCGGTACACAGGCGCCGATCCCCGCTTCATAAACACTCCGTGGCAGGCTTCGCTACGCTTCACGGCACACAAGAGACAC